>NW_005871478.1:182809-237264 GCF_000147115.1 Myotis lucifugus
GGGCAACAAAGGGCCCCGGGAAGCGCGCCCCGCAGCCCCCGCCGCTCCGGCCCTGCGGGTGGAGAGCGGGGTCTCGGGCTCTGCCCGCCATTGTCTGCGCTGGGGGCGGGGAGAGGCTGGGCAGGACCCCCGCCCGGGTCTCCAGCCCCCGCCCGCCCGCCACGTGCCCCCTCACCGCGCCTCGGTTCACGTCCCAGAACTAGGGCTTGGGCCGGCTGAAGCCCCGGCAGGGTCAAGTCTTGCTTTCAGAGGTTACTTTCAAAAATCACCGAATCTGTCAGGCCTGGTATGGGGGAGGGGGCCCTTATTATTTTAAACAACTTCCTGTTGAGGAGAGGGAATGGGGGAGGGCCTCCTCCCCCCTCCCACCTCCGCCGCACCCTTTCGGGGAGACTCCCTGGTCCTTTGGAGGCGGAGGTGGGGGCTCAGGTATGAGAGGGCACTGGGTCTCTGCTCCTAGGACTGGGGCAGGGGCGAGGGGGCTCCTGGGGCCTGAGCGCGGCGTCCTGGCAGTGCCTTCCGGTCTGCGCGCGGGCTGTGATCCTGACCCTTTTCTTTCCCCAGCAGGCAGCTGGCCTGGAGCTAGAGCCCGGCGCGTGCCATGGCCCCACACTGGGCTGGCTGCCTGCTGGCTGTGGGCTGTGAGGCCTGGGCTTTGGGGCCGAGATGTGGTGGAACCTGGTGCCCCGCAAGACGGTCTCTTCCGGGGGTGAGTGTCTGAAACCAGAGGAGACAGACCGGCTGGGGAGAGGGGCCAGGAGGGGCTGCTGAGGGAAGATGCTGAGGGGCTGCCCCTTGACTGTGCCCGCTTCACTCTGCTGTCAAGGCCCGCCGAGGCGTGTGACCCAGTTTTGACCCCAGGGACTTAGAACTGATGGTCCGGCCCAGGACCTGGGCTGCCCCCGGCCTCTGACGCTCAGGACGGGCAGGCCCCATTCTGCACCCCTCTCCCCGTGCCGCCTTCTGAGGTTGCCACTCTCACTGAGAGTCCAGCCCGAGAACCCTGCACCAGCGTAAGCGTGCAGCCAAGGCCTGCGACCTGGTGGCCCTGGGTGGGTGTGTGTGCACGTGCTCGTGTGGGCGAACCACGGCCCTGACGGCCCGTACTGTGCGCGCACCTGCACCAAGGGGTGATGTCAGGTGTTTGTGTCATCCCCGCGCTCTGGGGACCTGGGGTGAGCTCACCTCCCACAGGCCGCACTCAGGTGCTAATGAAGCCCTTCCTTACCTGACTGTCTGGGCCCATCTTTGGTTCCAAAGACTAAGCTGGTTTAGGGGGACCCTGAGGACGGGTCGGCAGCTATTTGGGGAGCCGACACCGGGGTCCTGTGACTATGTGGATGCCGTGGTGCCCTGCCTGGTGAGCGGCAGCAAGGCCTCCCACCCCCCAGGCGTCAGCACCCTCTCTGGTCCCAGCCTCCGGTCTCCCCTGCCATCCCTGCCTGTTCCGGGGGCCAGCTGTGCTGGTATGTCGGGCAGCCTGGATTTGTCTGAGTGGAGGGCGGGGGGGGGGGTTTCTAAGACAAGGAGCGCTCACAACTTCTGTGTGCCCTGCCCTGCGGGGTCAGGGGCGGGGTCTGGCTGGACTCTGATGTGGGCAGTGGGCAGCAGAGCAAAGAAGGAAGAGGCAGCTGTGGAAGCTGGGAAGGAGAATGCCCAGCTCTGCAGCCAGAGGCGCTGCTGGCCTGAGAGTGGGAGCCATAATTCTGATGGCTTCCTCTGGCCGGAAGCTGTGGCTGAGATGTCCTTCCTTCCTCCTCACAGCTCAGATGTGCCTCCTCCCAGGCTTTTCCCAGGGAAAGCAAGGAGGCCCACAGGAGCTGTCAGCCAGGCGGCAACTCAGGAAATGCGCTTTATTGCCCTCAGGGCACTGGGCTGCATTGCTTGTGGGGTTGCTAGCCCTAATGTGGGGAACAAGGACAAGTAGGCCCAGGAGACCATTGCATAGAGCAGCGATTTTTCAACCTTTTTCATCTCATGACACACATAAATTAATTACTAAAATTCTGTGGCACACCAAAAAGATAGTATTGTATTTTTGGCCAGTCTGACCAAATATATATATATATATATATATATATATAATTTTTGATTCATTCATACGGGATGGCTGTCATTTTTTTGTATTGGACAATCTAAGGGAAAAGTGGTCAGTGCCCCTGACTAAAATAGTTGGGCATGGTTTTTTTTGTTAATCCTCACCCGAGGATATTTTTCCATTGATTTTTAGGGAGAGTGAAAGAGAGAGGGAAAGACAGAGAGAAACATTGATGTGAGAGAAACACATCGATTGGTTGCCTCCTGCACAAGCCCTAACCAGGGCCCGACTGGGGAAGAGCCTGCAACCAAGGTATGTGTCCTTGACCGGAATCGAACCCGGGACCCTTTAGTCTGCAGGCTCAAGCTCTATCTACTGAGCCAAACTGGCTAGGGCAGGTATTGCATATTTTAAAAATCTTATGGCACACTGGTTGAAAATTTCTGGTGTAGAGGAAGGCTGATTTGGGGGGGGCGGGTGCCTGGAGCCCTAAGAAGGCCACCTATCCACAGCCTTGCTCACTCCCATCTTGTCCCTGCAGAGCTTGCCCCAGTGGTGCGGCGGTTCTCCCAAACGGGCATCCAGGACTTTCTGACGCTGACCCTGACCGAGCAGACCGGGCTCCTGTACGTTGGGGCCCGGGAGACCCTGTTTGCCTTCAGCATGGAGGCTCTGGAGCTGCAAGGAGTGGTGAGAGGTGGGGGAGCGGGAGGCACACAGGCCCGTGACAGGCAGGACCCCAGAGGCTCATGGTCAGGCTGCCCCTTGGGAATTTGCTGGGTCTGCAAGGCCACCGTGGGCAGGGTGCGCGAGTTGTCTTGCCGTCTGCCGCACTCATTAGGTTCTGCTCCCATGGGGCCGTGCGGGGCCTGTGTCCTCTATGAAGTCAGATCCCAGGGTTGGGGACCATGTACTGTCACTTGGTATTCCTGTGGCTGCCACAGGCCATGCTTGGGCACATGCTCAGTGTACCTGTGACGTTGCTGAGGTGCCCGTCCTGTCCCCAGATCTCGTGGGCAGCTCCTGTGGAGAAGAAGACCGAGTGTGTCCAGAAAGGGAAGAACAACCAGGTGGGTGCTTGGGACAGACCAAGGGAGCTGGGGGCAGGGGCCTCTGCCTCCCTCTGGCTGGGCCTCACGGCTCACGCTCTGCCCAGGGCTCCCTTTTCATTCCTGGTCTGGGTCCTGAACTCCGTCCAGTGTCCCCCATTCTCGGCCCTCTTTTAACTGGACCCCCCCATTCTTGGGCCCTCCTCTTTTAACTAGACCCCCCATTCTCGGCCCTCCTCTTTTAACTAGACCCCCCATTCTCGGGCCCTCCCCTTTTAACTGGAACCCCCATTCTCGGGCCCTCTTTTAACTGGACCCCCCATTCTCGGCCCTCCACTTTTAACTGGTTTCCCCATTCTCGGGCCCTCCTCTTTTAACTGGAACCCCCATTCTCGGGCCCTCCTTTAACTGGAACCCCCATTCTCGGGCCCTCCTTTAACTGGAACCCCCATTCTTGGGCCCTCTTTTAACTGGAACCTCCATTCTCGGCCCTCTACTTTTAACTGGAACCCCCATTCTCGGGCCCTCCTCTTTTAACTGGAACCCCCATTCTCAGGCCCTCCACTTTTAACTGGAACCCCCATTCTCGGGCCCTCCTCTTTTAACTGGAACCCCCATTCTCAGGCCCTCCACTTTTAACTGGAACCCCCATTCTCGGGCCCTCCTCTTTTAACTGGAACCCCTAGTCTCTTTTAACTGGATCCCCTTTTCTCCCCAGACGGAGTGTTTCAACTTCATCCGCTTCCTGCAGCCGTACAACGCGTCCCACCTGTATGTGTGTGGCACCTACGCCTTCCAGCCCAAGTGTGCCTACATCGTGAGTGCTGCCCCTCCCTCTGCCCTGCGTGTGCTGCTCTGAACGCCGGGCCTTCTGCACCTCACTCTCTGTCTCTTCCCTGCCTCAGGACATGGTCACCTTCACCTTGGAGCGTGGAGCCTTTGAGGATGGGAAGGGGAAGTGTCCCTACGACCCGGCCAAGGGCCACACTGGCCTCCTTGTGGGTGAGTGGCCCCCTGCGGTAGGCTGGGTGTCCCCAGGGCTCATTCCCATCCGGGGCTGTGTGGCCTGCGTGTATGTTCACCTGGTCTGGCTGATCCTCTGCCTCCATAGATGGCGAGCTGTACTCGGCCACACTCAACAACTTCCTGGGCACAGAGCCCATTATCCTGCGTAACATGGGGCCCCACCATCCCATGAAGACAGAGTACCTGGCCTTCTGGCTCAACGGTGAGCCCCTAGGAGCTGGAGCTGGCGTGGGCACTGGGGGAGCGCTGGGGGGAGGCATCACTAGGGCCTCGCTAAGTCTCCTCCCCTTCCCGTAGAACCTCATTTTGTCGGCTCTGCCTACGTCCCGGAGAGCGTGGGGAGCCTGACTGGGGACGATGACAAGGTCTACTTCTTCTTCAGCGAGCGGGCCTTGGAGTACAACTGCTACATGGAGCAGGTGGTGGCCCGTGTGGCCCGAGTCTGCAAGGTACAGTCTGCGGCGGTGAGTGCTGGGAGCCCTGCCAGCCGGGCAGGGCTGACTGCCAGTGTCTCCTTGTCATCTGCCAGGGAGACGTGGGGGGCGCACGGACCCTGCAGAAGAAGTGGACCACCTTCCTGAAGGCACACCTGGTGTGCTCGGCCCCCAATCGCCACCTCTACCTCAGCCACCTGCAGGCACTGCACACCCTGCAGGGCACCTCCTGGCACAACACCACCTTCTTTGCGGTTTTTCGGGCACGATGGTGAGCTGGTGGGGAGAAGCAGGTCTTCAGGTTAGGGGTGGTTTGTGGTGCAGGCCTTTGGGCGGGGCCGGCTGGCCAGTTTTCTGGAAGCCAAGGAGGATGTTGGGTATCTGCTCCCAGTGGGACGTGGGTACCAAGCCTGAGCCTTGGGGTCCCTCCCTTGCTGTGACAGGGGTGATGTGGACCTGTCAGCAGTCTGTGAGTACCAGTTGGAAGAGATTCAGAGGGTGTTCGAGGGTCCCTACAAGGAGTACCACGAGCAATCCCAGAGGTGGGGCCGCTACACCGACCCAGTACCCAGCCCACGGCCGGGCTCGGTGAGTTGCCCTGGAGGGTGCGCTGCTGCCCTCAGCCCCCGTGCTATTCCCATTGACTGACCGCCCTCCCCGACCCCAATCTCCAGTGCATCAACAACTGGCACCGTCACCACGGCTACACCAGTTCTCTGGAGCTGCCCGACAACACCCTCAACTTCATCAAGAAACACCCCCTATTGGAGGAGCAGGTGAGGCCCCTCTGGGGCCGGCCCCTGCTCGTAAAGAAGGACACCAACTTCACCCACCTGGTGGCTGACCGCGTCACGGGGCTTGATGGAGCCTCCTATACAGTGCTGTTCATTGCCACAGGTAGGCACGTGGCATGCGGGCCTAGCTGCTAGAGGCTGGCTGAAGGCCTGTGTGCCCGGATAGGGTGGTCTGGGGATGCCCCGGGGCCCTTGGGCTCTCTCGTTGACACCTGTCCTTCCCCAACCCCCTCACAGGAGACGGCTGGCTACTTAAGGCTGTCAGCCTGGGGCCCTGGGTCCACCTGATCGAGGAGCTGCAGGTGTTTGACCAGGAGCCTGTGAAAAGCCTGGTCCTGTCCCGGAGCAAGGTAATCATCAGGCCCCGCCCGCAGCTCTTCCTCCACCTTCCCTAGTCTGTGCTTGGCCCTTTCGGGGCAGGGGAGGCGCTCCAGCACCCTCGCTCAGCTGGGGGCGAGCTCCAGGTCAGTCCCAGTGGATCCTGCTCCCCGGAGGCCGTGTACATGGCCAGGTCCCTGTGAGGCTGCATTGTCCCCCAGTCCTGACCCCCATGCCTTCCCCCTTCCCTGAGGTGCACTCGGCACCTTTCCCTTTTCTGGCCTGTTGCCGCACCTAAAGTTTCACATGCTCCCCTTTTACCAACTGTTGTGGCTCAAATTGTTCCCCGGAACATGGAATGATGGTAGAAAGAAAGTCTGGTTGAAGAAACACAGATTAGCAGTCACCATGCAAACAGGAAAACACCTTATGCTCGGCTGGTACTATTGTGAGGGCTGCCGGGCCTTGCGGAAAACATACTTCCTGCACTATTTATACCGCACTGGAGCCGTGTGTGTGTGTGTGTGTGTGTGTGTGTGTGTGTGTGTGTGAGAGAGATTATACACAGCACCACGGGGCTACTGTTCCTCTCCAGTAAGGTCACCTTTATAAGGTGCTTAGGATGGGGTCTGGTTTGTAATAAGCCCTCCCTGCGTTCTTTGGTCCTTAGATTTCCATCCTTGGTTCTCCCTTCTCTTGGCCCCTTTTTGCCCTGTGCTGCCCCCAGCAGTCCCAGCTGTGCCCATGCTGTGTCCGGGCCTGGTGGGCCCGCTCCTATGCCCACTGCTTCTCTTGCAGAAGCTGCTGTTTGCAGGTTCCCGCTCACAGCTGGTTCAGCTACCCCTGGCCGACTGCGTGAAGTACCGCTCCTGTGCCGACTGCATCCTCGCTCGGGACCCCTACTGCGCCTGGAGCGTCAACGCCAGCCGCTGTGTGGCCGTGGGCGGCCGCTCCGGGTGAGCGGGCTCTCCTCCTATTGGGACCAGGAGGGGAGGCAGGTGGTGGGAGCAGGGATGCTGATGGACCGTCTTCCCCAACCAGATCCCTGCTGATCCAGCAAGTGACGATCTCCGACACCTCGGGCATCTGCAACTTCCGTGGCAGTAAGAAAGGTGAGCCGCCTTCTGTCCCCCTCCCAGCGGGATGGGCCCGGGGCCAGAGCTGGAGTGTCTGCACTTCCCTTTGGCCCTGGGTTTCCTGCACTGACTCTGCTCCCTCTCCTCTCCCGGCCGCTGCAGTCAGGCTCACGCCCAAGAACATCACGGTGGTGGCAGGCACAGACCTGGTGCTGCCCTGCCGCCTGTCTTCCAACCTGGCCCATGCCCGATGGACCTTTGGGGGCCGGGACCTACCTGTGGAACAGCCTGGCTCCTTCCTCTATGATGCTCGGCTCCAGGCCCTGGTCGTGATGGCCGCCCAGCCCCGCCACGCCGGGGCCTACCACTGCTTTTCGGAGGAGCAGGGGGCACGGCTGGCTGCCGAAGGCTACCTGGTTGCTGTGGTGGCCGGCTCCTCACTGACCCTGGAGGCCCGGGCCCCCCTGGAAAACCTGGGGCTGGTGTGGCTGGCTGTGGTGGCCCTGGGGGCCGTGTGCCTGGTGCTGCTGCTGCTCGTCTTGTCACTGCGCCGCCGGTTGCGTGAGGAGCTGGAGAAAGGTGCCAAGGCGGCAGAGAGGACCCTGGTGTACCCTCTGGAGCTTCCCAAGGAGCCCACCAGCCCCCCCTTCCGCCCTGGCCCCGAGACTGATGAGAAGCTCTGGGACCCCGTTGGCTACTACTATTCAGATGGCTCCCTCAAGATTGTGCCTGGACACGCCCGGTGCCAGCCGGGGACTGGGCCCCCTTCCCCGCCTCCTGGCATCCCTGGCCAGCCCCTGCCATCCCCAACCCGGCTTCACCTGGGGGGTGGGCGGAACTCAAATGCCAACGGTTATGTGCGCTTACAGCTAGGTGGGGAGGACCACAGCGAGGGGCTTGGGCACCCCTTGCCCGAGCTGGCGGACGAGATGAGGCGCAAACTGCACCAGCGCCAGCCCCTCCCGGACTCCAATCCCGAGGAGTCCTCGGTATGAGGGACCCCACGTCGGTGGGGCAGCCTGGGGGCCGTGGCTCCTACTTTTGCACAGGCACCAGCTACCTCAGGGACATGGCGTGGGCACCTGCTCTACTGGGACGGATCCTGCCCAGCACCTGCTCGCCCATGAGGACCTGCTCTGCTCAGCACGGGCACTGCCACTTGGTGTGGCTCACCAAGGCACCAGCCGCCACACGGCGTCTTCCTCCTCTCTGTGAGGGGCTGTGAATCCAGACACGGGACCCCAGCAGCCAAACCTTCAGGACAGAAGTTGGAGATATGGGTGTGTTTGTGTATGTGTGTGTGTGCACGTGGGTGTGTTTGTGTGACCGTCTTCTGTTTCTGTGGAGTCTTCCCTTGGCCTGGGGTCCTCCTGGTGAGTCATTGGAGCTATGAAGGGGAAGGGGTCGATCACTTTGCTTCTCTTACCCCCACTGTCCCCAGGAGGGGCAGGGATGTACATATGGGGGTGGGCTGGGCAGGGTGCTGTGCCCCTGGGGGGAGTGCAGGGCTCTGGGGTGGGCCTCGTCCTGCTTCCAGGGTGGTGAATGTTTTCAGGGTTCAGGGGAGGGAGTGGAACCTCCTGTGTGTTTGGGGGAAGGGAGGGAGGGCCTCCCAGTGGCCCTGGGGTTCCTGGTATTTTATACTTGTCCCCCTTACAGGGCTGGGAGAGGTGTGGGGGCGGGGGAGAGGGTGGGCATGCTGTGGCTATGGCATATCCTCTCCCAGACCTGGAGGAGGGCTCCTAACAGTGTAACTTATTGTGTCCCCGCGTATTTATTTGTTGTAAATATTTGAGTATTTTTATATTGACAAATAAAATGGAGAAAATGAAGCTGACTGGAATGAGACTTTTTTTAAAAAATATATTTTATTGATTTTACAGAGAGGAAGGGAGAGGGATAGAGAGTTAGAAACATCGATGAGAGAGAAACATCGATCAGCTGCCTCCTGCACGCCTCCTACTGGGGATGTGCCGGCAACCCAGGTACATGCCCTTGACCGGAGTAGAACCTGGGACCCTTCAGTCCGCAGGCCAATGATCCATCCACTGAGCCAAACTGGTTAGGGCTGGAATGAGACATTTTGGGGCTAAACCCTGAGTGCCAAGAGGGAAGGCTCCCTGTGGGACTCTAGGTAGATATAGGTCCCACACCTCCAAGTGGCGTAGGTCAGGACCTCTGATTTTTTAAGTTTCTTCTGCATTGCTATCTTCTCAGCACACCTATTCAGATGATGCTGTTTCTCATTTCCTTTAGGTTTCTGTTCAAATGTTACCTTATCAGAGATGTCATCCCTGACCACTGCCTATACCCCTTCTCTGCTTTACTTTTCCTCATAGCATTTAGCACCACCTGACTTATTTCATGTATGTTTTTTCTCCTTGTCTATCTCCTTTAATTAGAATATAAGCTCCATAAGACCAACATTTGGGGGGAGGTCTTTTATTCTCAGCTGACCCTTAGTACCCAGAACAGTGCCAGATGCATAGTAAGTATTCAGTGAGTATTTGTTGAATGAGTGAAGGGCCTGGGCATGGTGGCTTGCTTCCTGCCGCTACCCAGGGCAAGAGAGGTTTTTCAGTCCCAGTTCATCCATGATGTGCCACCTCCTGGCTGTGTGCACAGAGCTTCTCTAGTTCCCTTTGCTCCAGACCCTGCTCAGGCGTTGGAGCCCAAGCCCCTGAGGTGTGTGTCTAGTTGTGCAGACTCTGAATCCTGCAGACCCAGTGCTTGCTCACCACTTTGGCTGTGGTTTTCTCCTTGTTCTGGCACCTGGCAATGTTCTTTTTTTTTTTTTTATAATTTTTTTTTTATTGCTTAAATTATTACAAAGAGTATTACATATGTCTCCTTCCCCCCCCCCCTTGACAATCCCCTGTCCTCCCCTACCCCCCAGTGTCTTATGTCCATTGGTTATGCTTATATGCGTGCATACAAGTCCTTTGGTTGATCTCTTACCCCCCCCCCTCCAGCCCCCCCACCCTCCCCGGCCTTCCTGCTGTAGTTTAACAGTCTGTTTGAGGCAACTCTGCCTCTGTATCTATTATTGTTCAAGAGTTTATAATGGTCTCTATTATCCATCCTGGCAATGTTCTTTTCTTGCTTTTGAATTTGTGCATTCAACCATTTTATTTATTTATTTATTTATTTATTTAAATATATTTTATTGATTTTTTACAGAGAGGAAGGGAGAGGGATAGAGAGCTAGAAACATCTATGAGAGAGAAACATCGATCAGCTGCCTCCTGCACACCCCCTACTGGGGATGTGCCCACAACCAAGGTACATGCCCTTGACCGGAATCGAACCTGGGACCCTTTAGTCCGCAGGCCGATGCTCTATCCACTGAGCCAAACCAGTTCGGCATCAACCATTTTAAACATTACTCTACATTTGAAGTGGGGAGAAGGGATTTCTGTGTCTGTCCCACCCCCTGCTCTGGTCAGGCAAGCTCATTGTCTGGTTCACTGCTATGTCACCAGCACCTAGGACAATCCTTGGCACAGAGGAGGTGCTTGGTTAATATTTGTTGAATGAATATTAACCCAACACCCATTTCTTACCAGTTTTATGGATGGAAAACAAATGGAGGTCAAGGGGTGAAGGAAATATTAAATGTCCTCGGTCAGCATCGTTCAGTACTTTGGTACTTTGGTTGTCTTTCCTTAGGAATCTGGTCAGCAGCCCTGAACGGAGACCTGGGCCGAGTGAAGTATTTAATCCAGAAGGCAGTGGACCCTAGTCAGCCCGACTTGGCCGGCTACACCGCTCTGGTGAGCTGGGAGGAGCTTGGGGTCAGCTGGGGGACCCCTGCTCTCTGGATTGAGGTTTACCTTGTCTCCTCCCTCCTATTCTTCTCTCCCAGCAGGGTTTCTCTTTTACGGGTCATGTGACCTGGATTTTTTAAATAAGTGTGCTTTACATCAGTTATTTGATTTCATTTTCATAACAGTCCCGAGAGGTAGAAATGATTGAGGAAACTGATGCCAGACATGAAGGCAGTTGCCCGTCACACAGCTGATGGAGCCAGGCCTCTGCTCTAGGACCGAGGCTTTCCCCTCCCCTTCCCCCGTCGCCTGCCTGGTTCTGCTGTCCAACCTCGGTCTCTGTTCCCTGCAGCACTATGCCAGCCGCAATGGACACTACGCAGTATGCCAGTTCCTGCTGGAAAGTGGGGCCAAGTGTGACGCCCAGACACGTGGGGGTGCCACCGCTCTGCACCGGGCCAGCTACTGTGGGCACACGGAGATCGCACGGCTTCTGCTCTCCCATGGGTCCAACCCCAGGCTGGTAGATGATGATGGCATGACCAGTCTACATAAGGTATGCCCCTCACACCCTTTAAAACCTTGTTCTTTGTCATTATAAAAGGTGTAGAACATGTTCACTGTAGGAAACATGGGGAAACGGGAAAGCATAAAGTAGAAAATAAAAGCATTTGTAATTGCAGTGCTCACTTCTCATCACTTTAGGATTATTGTGTAATTTTCCAGCATTTTTCCGGTGCATGTAAATTAGAATTAAATGTAGTATCATTTAATTTTTCTTTCCTTTAGTGATATGTCATGAATGCTTTTCTACATAATTTTTTCCTGTAACTTGCACCTATACTCACCTGTCCCTGTACAATTCAGACTAGAAATACCTACACGTGGTAGACAGTGTGAGGAGTACAAGATGGTATACTGTGAAAATGAGTTTCCCTTCAACCCCTGGCCCCTAGTCCCTCTTCTAGGTCCCTCCCTTAAGGCATACATTTTTACCCATTTCTTATGCGTCTTTGAGAAGTGGTTTATTGGATATGTGTACATTTATTTCTGTCTTGTCCCCACTTGATTTTCCTCCAGAGTGATGGTTTTAAAAAGCAGTTTGGATCATGCCAAACTTAGACTCTTTCCAAGCTTTTTAAAGTCCTGAATATGGCCCTCACCGGTTTGGCTCAGTGGATGAGTGTCGCCTGCAGACTGAAGGGTCCCAGGTTCGATTCCGGTCAAGGGCATGTACCTTGGTTGTGGGCACATCCCCAGTAGGGGGTGTGCAGGAGGCAGCTGATCGATGTTTCTCTCTCATTGATGTTTCTAACTCTCTATCCCTCTCCCTTCCTCTCTGTAAAAAATCAATAAAATATATTAAAAAAAATAAAGTCCTGAATATGGTTTACCAGGCTTGAGGTTAGCCCCTGCCTACCTCTCCAAGTTTATCTTTTTTTTTTTTTTTACTTATTTATTTATACAACCAGGAGCACAATAATATTTTTGAATTGTAGCTTGTGAAACACATTTCTGGCTGTGAATATTAAGATAGAAAAATTTAAGCCCGTGTGGCTCAGTGGTTGAGCATCGACCCAAGGAACCAAGAAGTCACCAGTTCAATCCCCGGTTAGGACACATGCCTGGGTTGTGGGCTCAATCCCCAGTAGGGGATGTTCAGGTGGCAGTCAATTGATGATGTTCCTCTCTCATCGGTATTTCTCTCAATCCCTCTCTTTCTAAAAAAACCAATAAAAATATTTTTTTAAAAAGAAAAAAGGAAGTAGTTGTTTGCATTATGTTAACAATAGAACCTGTGACTAACACTTTTTGCTATCCACTAAAAATCTGTGCTCACTTTTTTCTTTTTTTAATTCCTACCCGAGAGAAAGGAATGGAGAAGGAGAGAGAGGTAGAGGGAGAGAAACATTGATCAGTTGCTTTCCCTATGTGCCCCAACCGGGGATTGAACCCATAACCCAGGTATGTGTCCTGACCAGGAATCGAACTGCATAGTACAACAGTCAACCAACTGAGCCACTCCAGCTGGGCTGTGCTCACTTTTTAAAAAAAATTTGGGTGTTTTTGTTTTGTTGTTTTTTGTTAATCCTCGCCCAAGGATAATTTCCCATTAATTCCTAGGGAGAGACACAGAGAGAGAAATATTGATGTGAGAGAGACATATCGATTGGTTGCCTCTTGCACATGCTCCCGACCAGGGCCGGGGATCGAGCCTGCAACTGAGGTACGTGCCCTTGATTGGAATCAAACCCAGGACCCTTTAGTCCTTGGACCGACATTCTATCCACTGAGCCAAACCAGGTATAGAAAAAAATTAGTTTTAATTATAGTTGATATACAATGTTATATTAGTTTCAAGTGTACAACATAATGATTGAACTGTTTCATATTAGAGACATGTCCCTCCAAAGGGGATCTCTAATCGCAGACTATATTCCACCCCCTCATGCATAGAAGACAAGACACATTGATCATTATTTCCAGGAGAAAGCCTCTGGGAATCAGTGTTCCAACTCTGTTGCCCCCGCTGGTAACAGAGACCTCAGGGTTGACGAATTCACAGCAAGCTGCTGGAGAGGGAACTGACAGGTGCTTGCATAGGCGCAGCAGCCTTGACATGTTATGTCTACAGAGATAAAGTTCTTTCTCAAGATTGCTGTGGCTATTCGGGTCTTTTGTGATTCCATATAAATTTTAGGATTATGTATTCTAGGTCTAAGAAAAAGGCTATTGGTATTTTGATAGGGATTGCATTGAAACTAGATTGCTTTGGGTAGTATACATATTAATTTATTTATTTAGTATGCACATTTTAATATTAATACTTCCTATCCATGAACATGGTGTATGCTTCCATTTATTTGTATCTTCTTCAATGTCTTTCTTCAATGTATTACAGTTTTCCAAGTATAAGTCTTTTACCTTCTTGGTTAAATTTATTCCTATATATGTTATTCTTTTTGAAGCAATTGTTTTCTTTCTTTTTTTCTGATTATTATTGGTGTATAAAAATGCAACTAATTTTTGAATATTAATTTTGTATCCCGCTACTTTACTGACTTTAGTTCTAATAGTTTTTTGGTGGAATCCTTAGGGCTCTCCATATATAATGTCATGTCATCTGCAAATGACAGTTTTACTTTTTCCTCTACAATTTGGATGCTTTTCATTTCTTTTTCTTGTCTAAGTGCTTTGACTAGAACTTCCAATACTGTGTTGAATATAAGTGGTGTAAGTGGACATTCTTGTTCCAGATCTTAAAGAAAAAGCTTTCAGCTTTTCATCACTGAGTGTGATGTTAGCTGTGGGTTTGTTATGTGTGGCCTTTATTAGGTTGAGGTATTTTTCCTCTGTCCCCAGTTTGCTGAGAGTTTATCATAAATGGATGTTGCCTTTTGTCACATGCCTTGTCTGCATTTACTAATATGATCATATGATTTTTATTCTTAATTTTATGTTGTATATCAAGTTCATTGGTTTGTGGATATTGAACCAACCTTGCATCCTAGAAATAAGTACCACTTGATCATAATGTATGCTCTTTTTAATGTATTACTGAAAATTTTTTGCTGATATTTTGTTGAGGATTTTTGCATCTGTTATTAAGGATATTGGCCTGTAACTTTTTTTGTGTGTGTAATGTTTTTGTCTCATTTTGGTTTTAGGTTAATACTGACTTTGTAGAATGAGTTTGGAAGCATTCCTCCTTCTTCTATTCTTTGGAATAATTTAAGAAGGATAAGTATTCTTCTGTAAAACCACCTGATCTTGGACTTTTGTTTGTTGGGAGTTTTTTCATTTTTATTGTTAGTGATCAGTGTGTTTAGATTTTCTATTTCTTTCTAGTTCAGTCTTGGAAGGTTATATGCTTCTAGAAAATTATCCATTTCTTCTAGGTTGTTCAGTTTGTTGGCATATAATTGTTCATAGTATCCTTTAATGATGCTTTATATCATTACAAATTTGTTTGTAATCATTACAAATTCAGTTGTAATGTCTCTTCTTTCATTTTTAATGTTGTTTATTTGGGCTCTTTCCTGTGAGTTTAGCTAAAAATTTGTCAGTTTTTGCCTAGCCAGAGTGGTTCAGTTGGTTGAGCATCATCCTGTGCACCAAAAGGTTGCCAGTTCAATTCCCGGTCAGGGCACATACCTGGGTTTCAGGTTCAGTCTCCAGTTGGGGCACATACGGAAGGCAACCTATCAATGTTTCTCTCTCTGTCTCTCTCTGTTCCTTTCTCTAAGCATGTCCTTGGGTGAGGATTAAAATAGATAGATAGATAGATAGATATTTAAAAATCCCCTACTATTGTACTAGAGGCCCAGTGCACAAAATTCATGCACTCAGGGGGGCGTACCTCAGCCCAACCTGTGCCCTCTTGCAGTCCTGGAGCCCTCGGGGATGTCCTACTGAGCCCTGCTTCTGGCTGAGCCGTGCTCCCCCTGTGGGAGCGCACTGACCACAAAGGGGCAGCTCCTTCGCGTCATAGCGACTGGTCGTTCTGCCGTTCAATCGATTTGCATAGTAGCCTTTCATTATACAGGAGGATTACTGTAGATTTCTCCCTTTATGTCCATTAATAATTACTTTATATAGTTAGGTGCTCCTATGTTGGCTGTGTATATACTTATGATTGTTATATCCTCTTCTTGGATTGGCCCCTTTATAATTATATAATGTCCTTCTTTGTCTTTTTTTACATTCTTTGTTTTAAAGTCTATTTAGTCTGATATGAGCATTGCTACCCCAGTTTTCTTTTCATTTCTATTTGTATGAAATATCTTCTTCCATCCCTTCACTTTTAGTCTGTATGTGTTTGTCAATTTCAAGTGAGTCTCTTGCAAGCAGCATATAGATAGGGCATGATTTTAATCCATTCAGCCATCCTTTGTATATTTACTGAACATTTAATGCCCTTAAAGTCATATTGATAAGTATGTACTTATTGCTGTTTGTTGTTATTTTGGTTGTTTTTGTAGTTCCTCTCTATTCCTTTCTTCTTCTCTTTATCTCTTTCCTTATGGTTTGATGGTTTTCTTTATTCTTCTGTTTGGGTTCCTTTCTCTATTTTTTTCTGTATCGTTTGTAGGTTTTTGGTTTGTGGTTACCATGAGGTTTATGTGTATCATTCTATATTTATAGCTGTTTATTTTAAGCTGCTAGGCATGTAAGTTCTCATATTCTAAAAGGACTACATTTTTGCTCCCCCTCCCTCCAGTCTTTTTTTTTTAAATATATTTTATTGATTTTTTACAGAGAGGAAGGAAGAGGGATAGAGAGTTAGAAACATCGATGAGAGAGAAGCATCTATCAGCTGCCTCCTGCACACCCCCTATTGGGGATGTGCCCACAACCAACGTACATGCCCTTGACTGGAATCGAACCTGGGACCCTTCAGTCTGTAGTCCGACGCTCTATCCAGTGAGCCAAACCAGCTAGGGCCTCCCTCCAGTCTTTATGTTTTGAGGTCACACTTCATTTATCTATTTTTAATTTAAAAATTTTTTTAACTGATTTTAGAGAGGAAGGGAGAGGGAGAGAGAGATAGAAACATCAATGATGAGAGAGAAACATTGATCGGCTGCCTCCTGCACACCCCTTTCTGGTGATCGAGCCCGCAACCCGGGCACGTGGCCTTGACCAGAATCGAACCAGTCCACAGGCTGACACTCTTTTCACTGAGCCAAACCAACTAGGGCTTTTGAGGTCATACTTTAGATATTTTTTGTTTGTTTGTTTTCTTTTGTTGTTGTTAATAAATCTTTGTTTTGTGTGTCTCCTAACTACTTGTTGTAGTTTTTATTGAGTTTGGTACTTTTGTCTTTTGTCTATCATAGTAGCTTTTTAAATGGCTGATTTGCTATGTTTATTAAATATTTGCCTTTACCTGTAGGCTATTTTCCTTTCTCATATTTCCTTGTTTCTGGTTATGGCCTTTTCTTTTCTGCTTAAAGAATACCCTTTACCATTTCTTGTAAAGCTGGTTTAGTGATGATGAACTCCTTAAGTTTTTGCTTGTCCAGAAAATTCTTTATCTCTCCTTCAATTCTGAATAATCATCTTGCCCAGTAAAGTATTCTAGGTTGTAGGTTCTTTTCTTTTAGCACTTTAAATATGTCCTACTGCTCCCTTCTGGCCTGTACAGTTTCTGCTGAGAAATCAATGGATAGCCTTATAGGTTTTCCCCCGTATGCAACTTATTTGCCTCTTGCTGCACTTAAGATTGCCTCTTAACTTTAGTGTGGGCATATATTTCAGTGTGCTCATGGAGGGGTGAGTTCAGTGTCCCCTGCACCACTGAACTCTTGAACTTCTGCCTTTTTAATTACAATATGTCTTGGTGTGGGTCTCTTTGGATTCATCTTGTTTGAAACTCTTTGTGCTTCCTGAACCTGGATATGTTTCCTCTCCCAGGTTAGGAAAATGTGTTCCTTTCTTTCTCCTTCTGGGATCCCTATAATGTGATGTTTGTGTGCTTGGTGTTTTCCCAGAGGCCCCTTAAACTATCCTCATTTTTAATTTTTTTTATTTTTGCTGTTCTGATTGATTGGTTTCCACTAGTCTGGCTTCCAGGTTGCTGATCCATTCTTCTGTTTAAGCTAATCTGATGCTGATTCCTTCTATTATATTTTTTTCACTTCACTCGTCATATTTTTCAGGTCTGCTTGGTTCTTTATTATACTTTCTAACTCTTTGGTGAAGTTCTCTCTAAGTCCCTTTTTTACTCTGAAGTTTGGTGAGCATCCTTATGACCATTTATTTGAATTTTTTTAATATATCTTTATTGATTTCAGAGAGGAAAGGAGAGGGATAGAGAGTTAGAAACATTGATAATGAGAGAGAAACATCGATCAGCTGCCTCCTGCACACCCCCTCCTGGGGATGTGCCCGCAACCAAGGTACATGCCCTTGACTGGAATAGAACCCGAGACCCTTCAGTCCGCAGGCCAACGCTCTATCCACTGAGCCAAACTGGTCAGGGCTCTTTGAATTCTTTATTGGATAGATTACTTATCTTTGTTTCAATAAGATTCTTTTCTGGGGATATTTCTTGTTCCTTCCCTTGAGAGATAGTCCTTCATTTTCTCATTTTGTTTGACATTCTAGTTTATATAACTAGACAAATAGCTATCTTTTCCAGTCTTGAAAAAGTGGCCTTGTGTTGCCCTAGCTGGTTTGGCTCAGTGGATAGAGTGTTGGGCTGTGGACTGAAGGGTCCCAGGTTCTATTCTGGTCAAGGACACATGCCCGAGGTTGCAGGTTTGATCCCCAGTGGGGGGCGTGCAGGAGGCAGCTGATCAATGATTCTCTCTCATCATTGATGTTTCTATCTCTCTCTCCCTCTCCCTTCCTCTCTAAAATCAATAAAAATAAAAATAAATTAAAAAAGAAAAAGTGGCCTTGTGGCTTTGTGTGCTGGGTCGTTTGGCAGGCCATTGGAGCCAGCTGCGTGTGGTAATGCTCTATTGATCCTGTTTTCTCCCTTCGTTAAGAGCTGGAATGGGCTCTGGGTGGTACGGCTGGAAAAGCACTGCAGTAACCTTGCGTGGAGGTCAGAGCCCCTGGATAGAGCTGTTACCTGCCCTATGGAGGTGGAGGGAAACATAAGCAAGGACGTTCACTGGCACCCAGGCAATTCCCACCGGTCTTGGAGGCTCCCACGGTTCCCCAGCCTTCTCTGTGCAGTTCCTCTCGGACATTTATTGTGCAGAAGCGCTCAGTCGCTCCCAGTGGTCTCTTGGAGGAATGGCTCTCTCTATATGTGGGCATATATTTCAGTGGCTCGTGGAGGGGTGAGTTCAGTGTCCCCCGACACCACCGCCATCTTGGACCTCACTTTCTTTTTTAAAAAAATAAACTACTTGCGAACATTGGTACTTTTTTTTGTTGTTAAAAAAAATTACTTGAAATGCATTTCACAATTGTTCACAACATACCACTGCCTGAAATGAGGCAACAGAATTAAGAACCTGGGTCTATACTCATCAAAAGGACCTGCTAAAAAAGAGTTGGGTTCAAATTTGAGATGATGGTTGCTACTAATACTAATTTTGATACCTCTCAAAAGTCCCGTATTCCATCAGTTTGTCTGTTGGGAGGAGTAGGGAGTATAGTAGTATGACAGTTGTTAAGAGTTCAGACTTTGAGGTCAGACAGACCTGCTTAGAATCCCCAGGCTGCCACATTAGCTCTGTGACCTTAGGTAAGTCACTTAACTTTTATAAGCCTCAGTTTCTTCGTTTATAAAATGGGAATGATGATAGTTCCTACTTCTGATAGTTACTGTGGAAGTGAAATAAGATAATTTATGTAAATCACTTAACTGCTATTTTTTGGAAATAAATTAGAAATTGACATCCAGATTGGGATCATCTGTCTCAGAGGAGGAGAGGAGAAAGCTGGGGACCTGGGCCCGTTTTCCTCTGCTCATCTGAAAGTCCCAAGAGACCATGTCTGATGTCTCTTGTGTTCATGGTGCCCAGCACCCTCTAGATGATCAGGATGTTTGTAAAAGACACTTAGAGACCCAGGGTTCTGTACTTGTCTTCATTGTGCAGCCTGGACAAGGAAGAATGGCCATTGAGCCAAAGACCATGAGAACCAAAAACTCAAGCTAACTGCCAGGCTGGCCCTAGAGTACTCCGCCCATCTGAGTGCTTGTCGTGGGAGTGGGTAGGAGTTAGGCGAAGCCAACCCAAACATCCAGTGTCTCCATTTCCACGAGGACCAAGAGACCCCCAGAAGTAGTGCAAGAGCAGGGCCCAGTGAGGTGTGACTTTTGATTCAGGCTGTTCTCTCCACAGGCTGCTGAGAATGGTCACGTGGATATCTGTTCCCTTCTGTTGCAACACAGCCCAGCCCTGAAGGCTGTCCGAGATCGGAAGGCACGACTAGCATGTGACCTGCTGCCTCACAACAGTGAACTGCGGGACCTGCTGGCCAGTTGAATCACCACCCTTCTGTCTCAGGCTGCCGTGCAAGGGTACATAGACTAGGTCTCCAAGCCCCAGCTTTGGTCAGCATCCATGCTGCAGGGTGGGAAAGTGAGGCCTGAAGACCCAGGAAGAGCCTGATTTTGGCCCCTGGAGTGATGGAGTAGATTTGGGGGGCTGCAAGTGCTTAAGCCTGGACAGATGACCCTATTCTAAATTAGTTCATGTGGAAACATCTATCCATTTGGAAAAAATAAAGTTATATCCTTACCTCACCCATGCCCAGATTAAATTCCAAGTACCTAAATTGTACGTGGCGAGGTAGCTCAGTTGGTTTGATACTCTAAGGTTGTGGGTTCAATTCCCCATCAGGGCACATATAAGAATCAATCAATGAATGCATAAATAAGCAGAACAACAAATAAACGTTTCTCTCTTCCTAAAATCAATAAATAACAAAAAACTTAAATAAAAAGACCTAAATTGAAAAACACAAAACTTTGCAAGTAAGTATTAGAAGAAACTACAGAATATGTAACAAAAGCTTCTTGCTATGAGGTATCTTGGTAAATGTCACTTCATCTGTGAGATGAGGATGATTTTAGGACCTGCCTCAAAGGCACTGGGGATTTGGTATTTGAATGTATGGGGAGCACTGGAGAGAGTGCCTGGCATGTTGCAAGCAGTGTATTAGAGCACACCCTTCCTCAAAACCTGATCAGCACGTTTTTATACCATAATTTCATGCATTTCAATAATATGATAGATTTAAAAGTGCTGTTGCTATTATTTTGAATTGTTGATTACTAGTGAGGTTGACACCTGTCTTCTATGAACTTCCTGTCCACATCCTTTGCTCATTAAAAAATTTGTTTTTATTGACTCACTAGAGGCCTGGTGCACAAATTCATGCACAGGTGGGGTCCGGCCAGCCCGCCCAGATGAGCCCATCAGGCCAGCAGAGGGGAGGTGCCACGGGCAGTTGGCTGGCTGACCCCGGCCCCAATCAGAGTGTTGGCCAATTGTGGGCCGGGCCAGCTGGGGGGGAGGCCTGATCGGGGCCCAGATCAGGCCGGTTGGCTGCTGCAGTGCACGTCATAGCCACCATTTGTTCCCCTGTTCCAGTTGCTTGGCATAGATATATATATAGATATAGATATATGTATATATATGTGGACTAGACTAGAGGCCTGGTGCACAAAATTAGTGCACTTGGGTGTGGGGGTCCCTCAGCCCGGCCTGCACCCTCTCACAGTCCGGGAGCCCTTGGGGGATGTCTGACTGCTGCAGAGGCGGGAGAGGCTCCTGCCACCGCCACTGCGCTCACCAGCCGTGAGCCCAGCTCCTGTGTTGAGCATCTGCCCCCTGGTGGTCAGTGTGCATCATAGCGACCGGTCATTCTGCCATTGGGTTGATTTGCATATTAGCCTTTTATTATAAAGGATAAAGGATAGGAGTTGTTTATGGCTTCTGGATATTGACTCTGTTTTGGCTGTATATATTTTTTCCTTTCATACTGTCATTTGTCTTAACTTTGTTGGCATCTGTTCATGGATTGATAACAGCCACTATAGATGGCAATTTGGCAGTATCTATTAAAATTTAAATCAGCAGCTGAAACCAGTTTGGCTCAATGGATAGAGCGTTGGCCTGTGGACTGAAGGGTCCCAGGTTCGATTCCGGTCAAGGGCATGTACCTGGGTTGCGGGCACATCCCCAATGGATGATGTGCAGGAGGCGGCTGATCCATGTTTCTCTCTCATCGATGTTTCTAACTCTCTGTCTCTCTCTCTTCCTCTCTGTAAAAAAATCAATAAAATATATTTAAAAAAATTTTTTTAAATCAGTGGTTCTCAACCTGTGGGTCGAACGACCCTTTCACAGGGGTCGCCTAAGACCATCGGAAAACACATATATAATTACATATTGTTTTTGTGATTAATCACTATGCTTTAATTATGTTCAATTTGTAACAATGAAAATACATCCTGCATATCAGATATTTGCATTACGATTCATAACAGTAGCAAAATTACAGTTATGAAGTAGCAACGAAAATAATTTTATGGTTGGGGGTCACCACAACATGAGGAACTGTATTAAAGGATTGCAGCATTAGGAAGGTTGAGAACCACTGATTTAAATGAACAGCCTGGCCAGTGTGGTTCAGTGGTTGAGCATTGACCCATGAAGCAGGAGATCAGGGTTCGCTTCCGGGTCAATAGGGGGCATGCAGGAGGCAACTGATCAATGATTCTCTCAATTATGTTTTGCTCTCTCCCTCTCCTGTCCTCTGAAATCAAGAAAAACATTTTAAAAAATTTTGTTAAATGGGCCAATAATTTGGTTTCCCTGTAGCTACGTAGAAGAATATTCAATCTACAAAGACGCCTATTTACGGAGGTATTCACACATTTGAGCCTGGGGTGTAATATTAAAAAAAAAAAAAAAAGACAACCCGATAGGGAAATGGTTACCTTCTGGTCCACATGCCGTTTGGGTGCAGTGGAATGGAGTATGCTAATGTGGGAAGCGTGCTGAGTTGTAATCACAGTATGTGCCTCTTAAAACATGTCTGGCCCTGCCCGGTTTGGCTCAGTGAATAGAGCGTCGGCCTGCGGACTGAAAGGTCCCAGGTTCGATTCCAGTCAAGGGCATGTACCTTGGTTGCGGGCACATCCCCCAGTGGGGAGTGTGCAGGAGGCAGCTGATCGATGTTTCTCTCTCATCGATGTTTCTGACTCTCTATCCCTCTCCCTTCCTCTCTGTAAAAAAATAAATAAAATAGTATGTGCCTCTTAAAACATGTCTGTAGAAACATGTATGTACATACACAAAATTGCAGGAACGAAGTCAGAGCAAGTATAGCAACAGGTGACCATGGTTCCCTAGGGCCACGTGGTTAGTAAAGGGCGCTTTTTGAGCTTTATTTGTTATGTGTGGATTTTTTTACAAGGAGTAATTTTTTTTAAAATATATTTTATTGGTTTTTTTACAGAGAGGAAGGGAGAGGGGTAGAGAGTTAGAAAAATCGATGAGAGAGAAACATCGATCAGCTGCCTCCTGCACACTCAGGGGGTATGTGCCTGCAACCAAGGTACATGCCCTTGACTGGAATCGAACCTGGGACCCTGGAGTCCACAGGCTGATACTCTATCCACTGAGCCAAACCAGTTAGGGCAAGGAGTAATTTTTTTTTAAATAAGCCAGTTAGTTTCATGTGGAAGAAACTAGTTTTCCGCTGAGTTTCAGGTGAAACCCGTTGGAAATATCAAGGGAGAGGAGTGTGAGTAGGTGGCTGGCAGTGCAGCCCGAGCTCAAGTCTAACTTTTTCTTGTCTGTCCACCCTCACTCAGGTCTAGGTAACCCTTTCCCTCCTCATAAGGAAAGACAAGAAAGCACCTTTGACAGAACACCCTGAAGCATACAGATTTTCTTAAAAATCTGGTCTCAGCCCAGCCAGTGTTGCTCAGTGGTTGAGCATCCACTCGTGAACCAGGAGGTCAGGGTTCGATTCCTGGTCAGGGCACATGCACGGGTTGCGGGCTCGATCCCCTGTGGGGGCGTGCAGGAGGCAGCTAATTAATGATATTCCTCTCTCATAGATGTTTCTATCTCTCTATCCCTCCCCCTTGCTTTCTGTAAAATCAATAAAAACATACTTTTTTAAAAAAGATGTAACTATTTTTTTAAAAATCTGGTCTCAGAACTGGCAAGAAGTTACAAATTAGCCAGCCAGCCATGGGTAGGACCTTGGCAGCCCTGAGGTGCCTGGGCTGTCCTTGACCCGAAATCCCCCTCCCTCTCATTTGGTCATCTCTGCTCATGTTACTCCCATTCTGGAGTCTTATTTACTGGCTATCAGGTTTCCTCTCAAAGGTCAAGGCAGAGTTTTTTGCCCGGCTGGTTGAAGGGCATGCTGGCATTTAGGGACTATTAGGAACTTTGATTTTGTGGCTGGTGACAGGTTGCTTTGCGACTGGATTAGCGGTTAATGTTGTGTACTTGGACCTGAAGCGATGTCAGTCTCGCCTTCCCCATGGAAAGCCATGCCCCACTCCAGGAGAGCGCCTGGTAGGGACCTGCATGTGGGGCCTGGGTCTCCCAGGGCTGAGGTGCTGGCAACAGGCTGGACTTGGCCCCTGATGGAGAGGGAGAAGTAAGGGCACCTTGGGGGAAGCCACCAAGAGTGGCGGCAGCCTTGGCACTGGGAGACCCCTTGCCGCCTGATTTCTTCCTGTTGGTGCCATGGGGGTTCCCAGGCCCTCTAGGACTCTGGCCTTTCGCAAGGGCAGTAGGGGCGGCCGGACCTACAGCAGTGTGGGGCTCACACTTGACCCTTTTTTGTAAGTGGCGTCTGGACTTAGGAAAGTGGGAGCTCTTTCCCCCTGAATCTGGGCCAGTGGCCCAGGCACCCTAGGACATGTGTCTATGTGGAATTGCTCCGGAGTGGGTGTAGGGGTGGCACAGGTGCAGGGCAGTGGGTATCTGAGGATGCACCTGACTCAGCTCAGAGCAGCTCCCCCTGCCTGCCTGCACGGCTACAGGCCCACCCTGGTATTTTGGTGGGCATTACAGAGCCACAGAGTCATCTGGCTCAGGTGCAAGCCACTGCCCCGCCCTGCCTGCCCCCAGGGGACAGCTCGCCTATAAAAGGGCTGGCAGCTCAGCTCTTCTCACTGGGGGTTTGGAGAGTGGGGGGACCATGGATGTCTTCAGCGTGCAGCAGTTGGTAAGGACGTGGGAAGAGGGGCAGGAGGGCAGCCAGTCATCCGGGTACCCCCAGACCTTCTCAGCAAAATGAGGAGGCAGCAGCTGCTGCTGTGTCTGAGGATGGGGCTTTCAGAGCCGAAACGGGCAGTTCCCTGGTCTGTGTGCTGGTTCTCCTGTGGGTGGTGAGGGAGCAAGAGAGGGAAGCAGTGGCGTGAAAATCCTAGAGGGGAGTGAGTTTTGCCCTGGACAGGGATGGTGATGGCTAAAGAGGAAGAGGAAATGGCAGGTTGTCTTGGAAAACACCACTGTAGCCGGGTCTTGGTTGAGCTCAGCTGGTGGACATCCACTGCTCTGGAAACGGCCGGAGGCCGGCTGCCTCAGTGCGGAGGGAGGAGGGTGCTCTCTAGTTCCCTGGCTGTGAGAGAAGCGGCAGCGCCAGTGGCACTTTAGGACACATTTTGGTACCACAGTGCCCAGCGGGCCCCAGACCTGTTAGGTGGCCAGCGTTTGCTTTGAAAGGGAATACAGTTCCCTGTGGCTGGAAGCCCCAGAAGCCCCAGGCCCGGCCGTCCTGCCATTCCAGCCTCTCCCCTCTACACGCTCGGTCCTCGGTGCGCCCAGCTCCTGATGCCTGGGGTGGGCCAGGCGGGCAGGGCGGAGCTGAGCTGAGTGCTAGTTCTACACCCTTTTACTGATGAAGAAGCAGCTTTGTGAGGAGCAAAGACTGGAACCCAGGAATTCAAGCTCCCCCCCCACCCCACCTCCAGAGGCATCTCCTGTGCCCTGAGCTCGGGGTCGGCTGGCAGTTTGGCGTGATCTAATAGGAATGCAAGGGAAGCTGAGGTGTCATGTGCTCTAGCTCCCCTGGACACAAGCCCAGCAGTATAAATAGACGGGGTCACACCCCATCCCGTTCCCTTGCTGGCAGGGCAGGGCAGGGCAGGGCAGGCGGAGTTGGTGAGAGCCAGCAGCAACCCTGCATCGAGAGTTTTGAAAAGGGTGAGCTCTTGTCGGACCCCCCACTGCACAGCTGGGCTCTCTAAGGACGGCTCCTAATCGTCTTCTTCATCCGTTCCCTGTCCCTACAGGTAAGTGGAGAAAGAGAAGAAAGGAAAGTGTTGGGATGTGGACATGGAATTCCTGATCCTGGAGGCTGGCCAGGAGACTGGAGGCTGGGACCCCATGAGGCCGTGGCCCAGGAGAGGCAGAGGCTGGAAGAGGAGAAGAGGAGGAGAGTGAGTGAGGCGGGTGGCCCTGGTGGGTGGGCAGGCCCAGAGCCGAGAGGGCCTGGAGAGCGGGCGTGCTGGCAGCGGGGGCGCTGGTGTTTCTGCGGTGGGCGGGCGGGAGAGGCCTGATGAGAACAAGAAGCCCGCCCCCTGGCTGATGGCTGGCATGGTCTGTCTTCTGCCCCAGCTTGAGAGATTTAAGAGTTCCAGAATTAATCTGGAGAATCTGGCTGACTTGGAAAACTTAGTTCAGAGACGAAGAGAAAAGCGATTGAAACGCAGAGTCCCCCCCAGGGCACCTGAGCCCGTGGTTAAGGTGGGTGAGAAGTCGGACGGGGGCGGGGGGCGGGGGTAAGGCTTGAGTTCTGAGGAAGAGCTTCCGCACCTGCGGGAGGGCTTGGGGAAGAGGGGGCACTGCCAGCCACGCCTGAGTGGGAGCCCTGCCTGTGCTCTGGCCCCGGGGCTGCTGGAGTCTGAGGTCAGGGGGAGGCCGGGTCTGCCCCCCGAGTCCCTGGGGGCTGCGGCCATCGTGCTGTTCCCTTGCTTGTGGCCACATCACCCGACGTCCACCTCAGATCCACATGGCCTTCTCCCTGTGCATGGCTCTGCTCCCAATTCCCCTTTCTGTAAGGACACCAGGTACACTGGCTTAGGGCCCACCTGCGCCCTGTGCCCTCACCTGCACCACAGCTGCAGTGACGGTTACAGATAAGGTCACATCTGAGGTTCTGGGGGTCAGGACTTCCAACATATGAACTGGGGGTGGGGGGCACAAGTCAACCCATAACCCCCACCCCACCAGCTATCTGGCCAGAATCTACTGAGATAAGTTTTTGAAAACCTGTCATTTGTACAAGCCAAGTGCCTCTGTGGGGACCACTTGGTGTGACCAGTGAAGCGGTGGCGTCCCTGCAGCCTGCAGTGTGCGATTGACTTGCTCTCGGCCCTAACTTACCAGCCCCAGGCCCAGCCAGGGCCCGTGGACCTCGAGGCGTTCCTGAAGGCAGCGGCTGAGAACCAGGAGGCCCTGATTGACAAGTACCTGGCGGACGGAGGGGACCCCAATGCCCACGACAAGGTAGCGAGGGAGGCGAATCGGAGCAGCTCAGCAGCGGCAGGAGTGCCGTCGGGCTGCTCCAGTCCAGCCCGGGGAACCACAGGCTTTTCTGTATGGGACACAAATCCCAGGGGCCCCTGAGCCGGGAGGGAGGGGCTCTTTGCATGATTAAGGAGCAGATAGCTCTCTCTTCAGGGCACCAACTCTGGGAATGGGGGTGGGGGTGGGGGTGGGACCTCTAGAGGTGGCCCTGTTCCCCCAGCTTCCCCTCCCGTCTCCACTGCCAGCTCCACCGCAGGGCCTTGCACTGGGCCTGCCTGAAGGGCCACAGCCATCTTGTGAACAAGCTGTTGGAGGCAGGGGCCGCTGTGGACACGCGTGACTTGGTGAGAATCGGGGAAGGCTCCCCTTCCCGGCAGAGGCTGGGCCCGGCGTGCGGTGCCTCAGACTTCAGCGCTTTTGTTTTGCAGCTGGACAGGACACCTGTGTTCTGGGCCTGCCGTGGAGGACACCTGGACATCCTCAAGCAGCTGCTTAACCACGGAGCCCAGGTCAACGCACGGGACAAGGTGAGGGCACGCCAGAGGGCGGCCTGTTGGGAGCTGACTTCCTGGAGGAAGCACAGCCCTGGGGTGGGGGCGAAGCCTGCCCCTCAGGAATGACACTGTCCCTCGTGCCCTTAGATCTGGAGCACCCCCCTGCACGTGGCCGTGCGCACGGGGCACTGTGAGTGCCTGGAGCACCTCATCGCGTGCGGGGCCCACATTGACGCGCAGGACAAGGTAGGCGCTTGTTTGGGGCAACTCCGGCTCAGGGGCAGGAGGAGGATGTCCTTTTTTTTTGAGGATACGTTTATTAAAGCTGGGGACAGTGGAACGAGGGTTTAGGGTAGAAGCAACAGGGGAGCGCCGAGGTGGGGCTGCTCTAGCGCTCTGGGAAGTCCGAGAGCAGAGGACCTTGGGGACAGATTCGGGGGGTGAGTCAAGTAAGAGCTGCTGCTGCCCACTGCTCCCCTGGTTGCACATCTAGCGGGGTCCCTGAGAGTCTAGGAGATGCGTTCCTGTGGGGGAGAGCACCCATGTCCCCCTTCTCGACAGGAAGGAGACACAGCTCTACACGAGGCTGTGCGGCACGGCCACCACAGAGCCATGAAGATGCTGCTACTCTACGGAGCCCAGCTGGGCGTGCGGAACCAGGTGAGTCCCAGCAGGCCCCGCACCAGGAAGGCAGGTGGGGGCGCTGAGGGGAAAGGACTGACCCAGCCACCTTGTTCCCAGGCTTCAGCGACCCCCGTGCAGCTGGCCCGAGACTGGCAGCGGGCCATCCGGGAGGCCCTGCAGGCCTACCAGGGGCATCCCCGCAGCCGGTGCTGACGACAGCCGCCCGCCGCACCGCTCCACCACCATTCCACCCGTTCTCCTGCCCCTCACGTGTCTGTGGTGCTGACTTCAGGCCTCCAGGGCAGGCAGTCGTGTCAGCTCAGAGATGGAGCAGCTGCCCCCTGCGGGCCGAGCCAGGAAGGGCTGAAGCAGAACCCCGAGGGCCCAGACAAGGGACAGTGGAGCTGGGAGCTCGGGACGGCCATGAGCCGAGGAAGCTCAGCCTCCAGCTCCCAGGGCTGCGTTAGGCTTCCCGGTGCCAGGGAGCCTCCGAGGAGACTGCTCGTGCCCCTCCCTCCCACGGGCGTTTCCTGCCGGGTGGCCAGTGCCCGTGGGTGGGTCTCAGCGACTCCGCTCCTGTCAGCAGGTGTCTGCAGTGGCTCTGGTGTCGGGTCTGGACGGGGCTGCTCAGCAGGTCTGAGGCCCCACTGCAGAAGTCCAGTGCCAACCTGGCTGCCACAGGAGCCCTAAGACTGAGGGAGGCTGGAGCCAGTACTGAAGAGAACCTGCGCCCACTGTCTGAAGGCTGCGGTCAGGCCTGCCCGCTGCTCTGCAGGGGCCAGCTGGTAGCTCTCCTGGTGACGGTGAAGCGCCTGGGTGCTGGGGTTGCTTGTGGCCCACTCAGCTTTTGGGGCGGTGGCCCGTAACCCTCCTTTGCCTCAGGTGCTAATGCTGCCCTGGCACTGGAGCTCTTATATGTACCCTGCAGCTGTCGCCTCTGCCACCTCTGCAGGGCACCGAGGTTCTGAGCACCTCCGTGAAGGGAAGCAGAGGCGCACACCTGCCCCCGCGGTTGGCTGGCGCACGTTTAGGGCTCAACTCCACACACACTCTCCCAATGGACCCTCCCCTTCCGCTGTCCCTGGCACTTCCAGTTGTGCTGGTGTGGACGTGCTCCTGGCAGGGCTGGGTCTTCAGTGCCAGGAAGTGAGCCTTGAGGAGCTCGGCCCTGACCCGAGAGCCGTAGGCCGAGGGGCAGCTCCAAGGTGAAGGGCCGGCCTCCCTCCCACATGTGCGGCACCTGGGCAGACACTGTGCCAAGCAGGTACTTCTGTCTAAGCTGGTGGCCTTCTCAGGCCAAGACCAAGGCTCTTCTTATTGTGTGAAAAAGCCGAGTAGAGCCCACACCTCCCCTTCCCGTGGCGGCCCCTGCCCTGGGGGACAGAGCAGCATCACCAGATGCTGGGCCAGGGGAGGAGCAGGGCTCTAGTCCATGGAGAAGACGACTCCCCACCCAGAAAACGGGGACACTTAAGTGACCGACAACAGTACCTTTTTATACGCGTCAATCTGTTCATTAAAATGGGCTGGTCATCCACCCGGTAGTGTGTGCTGGGCTGGAAGCAGCGAGGCCGTCAGGCCCAGGGCCAGCCTGTTAACCACACCGCAGCGGACAGCGAGGTAGGCCCCGTGCACACTGGGCAGTCTGGGCCCTTGGCCCTCACGCTCAAGGCATCTCTACTCATGGATGGACAAGTTCAAAAGCAGTGGTTCTCAGCCTTTGGCTGCTTATTAGAATCACAGGGGAAGCTTCAGAAGTCCCAATATCCAGACAACTCAATCAGAGTCCCTGGGTGGGACCCAGGTGTTAGCGCTGTCATGCAGACCACACACTGGTCCACGCAGGAAATCCTAAAGAACCCACAAAACCACCTAGAATAAGAGTTCGGCAAGATCTCAGGATATAAGGTAAACATACAAAAACCTATTTCCACATGTTAACAATGACCATGTGATCACCACAATGAAAAACAAAGTACTGTCCTGGCCGGTGGCTCGGTTGGTTGGAGTGTCCTATACACCCAAAGGTTACAGTTCGATTCCCGGTCAGGGCACCTACCTAGGTTGCAGTCTTCATTCCTAGTCGGGACGCATACAGGAGGCAACCAACCAATATTTCTCTCTTCCCCTCTCTCTAAAATCAATAAGTATGTCCTCAGGTGAGGATTAAAAAATAAAATCAATAAACCATATCCTTGGTGAGGATAAAATAAAGTACCATTTACAATTCTTCTAAAAATAAAGTACTTAATTGTAAATATAACAAAATACATAAGGACTTATATGCCAAAAGCTACAAAACACTAATGAATGAAACCAACCAAGAGTTAAATGGAGACTGACGGTGTTCATGGACTAAGGTGCAACACAGCAACGATTTCAATTCTCCCCAAATTGATATACAGATTTAATGCAGTTCCTGCCAAAACCCCAGTAAGATATTTTATAGAGGTAGATAAGATTATTTTTAAACTTATAGCTAAAACAATTTTGAAAAAGAATGAAGTGGAAGGAGTCTACCAGGTTTCAGAACTCATTACAGGCATACATCAGAGATAGCAAAGGGTTGGTTCCACACCACTGCAGTAAAGTAAATTGTAATCTTGCTGGTGGAAGGTCTTGCCTTCCATTTGTAGGACATGCAGCACCTGTGGAGAGCAATAAGGTGAAGCAATAAAGCAATAAAATGAGGTGTGCCTGTGTGCAGTTTCAGGAATCACAGTGTGGTATTGATAGACACACAGACCAATAGTACAGAAGACACAATCCAGAAATAGGCACAATATGCCCAAGTGATTTTCTACGAAGATGCAAGGTTTAACCACTTAACTGCCACGGTATTTTGAATTTAATTTAAAAAGGTCCGCTGCTTGAGTCGATAGGCACTTATGGTGCACAAATGGTTAATTCATGAAGGAAGAGACAAAGGTGCTGGAGCGACTGGACATCTATAGGCTAAAAAAAAAGTTACCAGGCAGACAAGTAACAAAAAGGGATTCCTGGTCAATGTCAACACACACACCTGAGATCCGCACACGAGACCCTGAGGGTGGGTGTCCCACAGCGAGCAGGGGAGGCAGGACGCTCCCCTCACGCAACAGCAGAGGGCAGAGGCCACACTGCCGCCTGAGGGGGTGACGGGGGAGATGAGGTATAGCCCTGTGGCAGCCGCAGACACTCAAACCTGCCCCACCCCCACCTGCTGCAGCCCAGCTCACCCGGGAGTGGAGGAGCCAGGGGCAGCCCAAAGGGTGGAATGGACACAAGTGACAGTCCCGCCTGAGCAGCAGGCTCCCACTGCAGCTAACCTGGGCTGCGACCTGGCACAGCAGTGTCGCGGCCGCAGCAGACCGGTGGTCACCATTACCAGCAAGAAGGCAAAACTTCAGACTTGTGAACCCCCCTCCGCCCACCCTTACCACCCATCATGGTGGAACCTGGTTACAAAGAGGCAGCACTGGGGACTCACAGGCCCGGAGCCCAATGGCCCATCACAGGATGGTACCGAGACTGAGGAGGGGGGGGGGGGGGGGAGGAGGGGGGGACGGGGGACAACGACACCAAACTCCTCGGGAAACACGGGGCATTTTCCATGACAGGCAACACTGCCCCAGGTCCCGGGTGCCAGTAGAGCAGGTAAGAGAAAACGAAAACTTGCAATATAGCACCATCTAGTGGAAAATAAGAGAAAGACCTATACTTATCGACCTGCAGAATTGTGAGCAAAACAGTACCTAGGAGTTCACTGACTCGAGTGCCCAGGCAGAGAACAACCCATCAAGCACCATGAATAACCACAGTGACAAGGTAGCTCAGAAAGAAAAGTCTCTAGAAACAAACTCCAAGACAATTGAAGACTATAATTTAAATGACAGAATTCAAGATTGCAATTATGAAAAAACTCAGGCAGTTCAATGAGCCAAGGAATAAAATCTACAAATGAAAGAACTTTATCAGAGAGACTGAAACTATAAAAAGAAACAAAACGGAAATTCTAGAGCTGAAGAATGAACTAGAAAGATGGGAAAGAGCAGACCACATGGAAGACAGAATTGGGGAGCTCAAAGTTAGAAATCTAGAAATGACTCAGGTGGAAGAGAACTGAGAGTGTAAAACAATGAAAGAACCCGACGAGAACCTCCTGCGAGAACCTCCTGCCTCCATTAGAGAGAGACAAGGACCCTGGGAATACCAGAGAAGAGGGAACAGGCTGATTCAACCAAATAACTGAGGAGAACTCACCAAACCTATCAAAGGGCTGGACCCTCAAATTCAAGAAGCGAACGGAGCTCATGTTGTCTCTAATGTGAATATTCTGCCCTTGCTGCCTTTCTATCCTGTTACAAATCCACTGCACTGGCTCTCCCTCCTGGGAGCACACCGGTGCCTCTCCGCCACCTTTCCCCCTCCCCCCTCCCGCCCCGCACCTTACCATTAGTTCCTCACTCCCAAGCTCCACCGGCCCTGCCTTTACCTCTATAATTGTTTCTTAAGCCCATTTCTTCTAGGAATTACTTTTTCTACCTCTGCAAGTTACCCAGTAAATGTACTCTTACAAAAAAAAAAAAATCAACTTAGTTGAGGTATAATTTGCATGCGGTTACAATGCACCCATTTTCAGAATACATGAGTTTTGACAAATGTATATTCCCATGTAATTACAACCACAAAACAAAAACAACAAAAAAACAGAACATCTTCCAAAATGCTCTCCCACACCCCTTTGCAGTCAATCACCCACCAGCCCTCAGGCCCCAGCTGGGGCTTGTTTCCTGTCACTATAGGTTACTCTTTTTTAAAAAAACTGTATTTGTATTGAATTCAGGTGAGGGAGAGGGGGAGGTGCAGAGGGGGAGGGGAAAGGGGGAGGGAGAGGAACATTAATGGTGAGAGAATATCATTGATCAGCTGCCTCCTGCAAGCCCCCTACTGCGCATCGAGCCTGCAACTCAAGCATGTGCCCTGCCCAGGAATCGAACCGTGCCTCCTAGGTCCCCAACCCCTGGCTCCCCACCCAGGCCCTAGAGGCTACTTTTGCCTCTTCTGGAATTTCATATAAATGGAATCATACGGGGGGGGGGGGGGGGGAGAAGCTAACAGAACACGTAATTGTGTCAATGCAAAAACACCTCCAGACACCTTCTATTAAAACTGTCAGAAGTTAATGACAAAAAAAATAATTCCAGGGGGAAAAAAGATTGTACCCTACAAACCAGGAGAGAATGGAGTGAAATATTTAAAATATTGAAAGAGAAACCACCAGCCAAGAATATATCCAACAAAGTTAGCCTTTAGATCTGAAGGCTAAAATAAAGCAATAAAGGCTTTTTCTGACAAACAAAAGCTGAGGAACTTGACCACCACAAGACCTGCATTACAAGAAATGTTTGGAGGAGCTCTTCTACTGGAAACAAAAAGATGATAGTGTATTAGAACTGTTGAGCCCTGGTCAGGTAGCTCAGTTGGTTAGAGCGTTGTCTTGATATGCCAATATGCCAAGGCGGCGGGTTCAATTCCAGGCAGGGAGTCAGCCAATGAACATATATAAGTAAGTGGAACAACAAATCTATGTTTCTTTCTCTCTCCCTTCCTCTCTCTCTAAAATCAATCAATAAAAACTTCTGAATAAGAAGAAAAATGGATAGAAGAAACTGCAACTCTATTTTAGAATATAGTATTAAACAAATATGACACAAAGGTTAAAGGGGAAAGGGTACTTGAAAGAGAGACTATAACTGCAATTTGGAAATGAGCACATCATAAAAAGGGATGCTTTGTGACAACAAAACCATAGAGGAGGACAACGGAACTTACACAGGTGAGTGGAGCCGCAATCAGAAGGAAAAGAACGAGGGTAAGCGTGGAACTTTCATTTTACATAAACCCAACGGTAACCACAAAACAAAGCTCCAGAGCTGAGACACGAAAACCACCAAGCTAAAATAGCAGACAGAAGACACAAGATAAAATGGCTGTAGTTAAGTCCTCACAAATCAGCAATCATCCCAAATGTAAATCACTGAACTCACCAATCAAAAGGCACAGAGTATCAGAATGGATTAAAAACAAGACCCAACTCTATGTTGCCTTCAGGAGACCCTTGATACTCCAAGCAATGGCATCCAAAGTGGGTGTAGCTGTACTTACATCAAACAAAATAGATTTCAAGATAAAAAAGTTATTAGAGCTCCAGCCAGTTTGGCTCAGTAGATAGAGCATCAACCCGTAAACTGAAGGGTCATGGGTTCAATTCTGGTCAAAGGCATGTAACTCGTACCTCGGTTGCAGGCTTGATCCCTAGCCCCGGTCGGGGAAAGTACGGGAGGCAACCAATCAATGTGTCTCTCACATCCATGTTTCTCTCTCACTCCCCCTCCCTTCCGCTCTTTCTTTAAATCAATGGAAAAATATCCTTGGGTGAGGATTAACAAACAGGTTATTAGAGACCAAAAATAGATAGTATAATGATAAAGGAGACAATTAGGAATTAACACTGATCAATATATATGCACCCAGCCCACCCAGTGGGGCTCAGTGGTTGAGTGTCAATCTATGAACCAGGAGGTCACAGTTCCATTCTGTCAGGGCACATGCCTGGGTTGTGGGCTCGATCCCTAGTGTGGAGTGTGCAGGAGATAGCTGATCAATGACTCTCATCACTGATGTTTCTTTCTCCCTCTCCCTTCCTCTCTGAAATTAATAAAAATATATTTTTTTGGTAAAAAAAGATACCCAAGAGACAAATGAAAATGACAATATAACACACCAAAATATTTGGGATGCAGCCAAGTGGCTCTAAAAGGGAAGATTATAGCATTACAGGCCTATCTCAAGAAACATGAAAAAAACTCAAATAATCTAACATTAAACCTTAAAGAATTTAAAAAAAAGAAAAGCACAGTCAGAAGGAAATAAAAATTAGAGTGAAAATAAATGAAATAGAGAACAAAAATAGAATAAAATTGTCAAACTTCTGGCTAAATTATGGAAAAGAGAGAAAAGACTCAATAAAATGTTAAATGAAAGAGATGTTACAATGAACACAACAGAAATACAAGTATTATACAAGAACTAGAGGCCCAGTGCACGGATTCATGCACCAGTGGGGCCTGTCGGCCTGGCCTGCAGGGATCGGGCCAAAACTGGCTCTCCGACATCCCCCGAGGGGTCCCGAATTGTGAGGGCGGTTCTCAGGCAACGCACCCCGGAATCGGGCTCCCTCCTCTCTGGTTCCAGGTGCATCACCTGAGAACCGCAGCTGCCAAGTCACTGCAGCTCAGCAGCTCCTGTGTTGAGTGTCTGACCCCTGGTGGTCAGTGCGCATCATAGCTACCAGTCGGACAGTCGGTCGGATGGTCGCTTAGGTTTTTATATATATACTAGAGGCCCGGTGCACGGATTTGTGCACTGGTGGGTCCCTCAGCCTGGCCTGCGCCCTCTTGCAATCCAGGACCCCTTGGGGGATGTCGGACTGCTGGTTTCCCGATCCCCGGCAGTCCGACATCCCCCGAGGGATGTAGTGCTAGAAGCAGCAGGCGGCCAGGGAGGAGCCCAAGCCTAGGCTGGGCACCACACCGCTCCCACTCATCCCGGCTCCGCTGTGCTTGCCGTCGCCGCCGCTCAATAAGCTCATTGAGCAGTGTTCTTGCTGTGGGAGCACACTGACCACCAGGGGGCAGCTCCTGCATTGAGCATCTCCCCCCTGGTGGTCAGTGTGCATCATAGCGACCGACCAAATGGTTAACTGGTCGAACGGTTGACCAGTCAAACGGTTGACTGGTCGCTTAGGGTTTTAGATTAGAATAGATAGATAGATAGATAGATACTATGAAAGGTTATATGCCACCAAATTCAATAATATAGAAGAAATGGACAAATTCTTTAAAATATATAATCACCCTAGACCAGGGGTGGGCAAACTTTTTGACTCGAGGGCCACAATGGGTTCTTAAACTGGACCGGAGGGCCGGAACAAAAGCATGGATGGAGTGTTTGTGTGAACTAATATAAATTCAAAGTAAACATCATTACATAAAAGGGTACGGTCTTTTTTTTTTTTTTTTTTAGTTTTATTCATTTCAAACGGGCCGGATCCGGCCCGCGGGCCGTAGTTTGCCCACGGCTGCCCTAGACCAAATCATTTGGTACTGGAAAACCTAAATAGACCAATCACTGGTAACAAAATTAAAACAATTAAAAAAAAAACAAAACACCTCCCTCAAAAAACAAAAGCCCAGGACCAGATGGCTTTTCTACCCAAACACTCAGAGAATATTAATATCCTCCTCCAATTCTTCCCAAAAAACTGAAGAGGAGAAACTTCCTCATTTTATGAGGCCAACATTACCCTGATACCAAAACCAGGCAAGAATAACACAAAAAAAGAAAACTACAGCCCTAACCGGTTTGGCTTAGTGGATAGAGCATCGGCCTGTGGACTGAAGGGTCCTGGGTTCGATTCCGGTCAAGGGCATGTACCTTGGTTGTGGGCACATCCCCAGTAGGAGGTGTGCAGGAGGCAGCTGATCGATGTTTCTCATCAGTGTTTCTAATTCTCTATCCCTCTCCCTTCCTCTCTGTAAAAAATCAATAAAATATATTTTTTAAAAAAAACAAACTACAGACCAATATCTCTGATGAGCATAGATGCAAAAACCCTAAACAAAATCCTAGCAAATCAAATAAAACAAAACATTAAAAGGATCATATACATTATGATCAAGTAGGGTTCATTCCTGGGACAGAAGGATGGTTCAACACATGCAAATCGATCGATGTAATACACTAAATTTACAAAATAAGTCATATGATCCTATTAATAAATGTAGACAATGCATTTGACAAGATCCAACATCCATAAAACATTCAATAAAACGGGTACAGAAGTACCTCACATAATAAAGACCAGTTCTGACAAACCTCAGCCAGTATAAGTCAATGGTGGAAAACTGACAGCTTTTCTTCCAAGATGAGGAATAAGGATAAGATGCCTCACCATTGTTACTCGCCATAGTATTGGAAGTCCTTGCCAAAGCCAACAGGCAAGAAAAATAAACGGCATCCAAACTGGGAAGTCAAACTGTCCCTATTTGTAGATGGCATGATACTATATAGAAAACCCTAAAGATGCCACCATAGAATTATTAGAAAAAAATAGTAATGTTGCAAAACACCAAATCAATACATATGTGAACATCTGATTTATGACAGATGGCATTACAGAGAGGAGAAGAAAGATGTGCTTCTCAATATGTAGGATTTGAACACTTGGTTATGCATTTGGGGAAAAATAAAGGAAATTGAATAGTGCATACACATATCAATTTTGGGTGGGTTAGACATTTAAATGCGTGTGTGTGTGTGTGTGTGTGTGTGCATGTAGATAGATAATGTAGAAAAATATTTTTATGACAATAGGGTAGAAAAGGATTTATCAAGACACAAAATACAAACCATAAAAGAAAATATTTGGTAAGTCTGACTGCAGAAAAATTAAGAATGACTCTTTATCAAAAGACATAATAAGTAGAATGATTAACTACAACAAACTGAGAACTTTTTGCAACACATTTATTCTACAAATGATTAGAACCCAGGATACATAAAGAACTCATGAATAAATAAGAAAAATACAAACTCGATGGAAATAGGGCAAAAGAGCCCAGCTGGTGTGGCTCAGTGGCTGAGCTTCGGCCCAGGACCAAGAGATCACTGGTTTGACTCCCGGTCAGGGCACATGACCAGGTTGCTGGCTTGGTGCAGGAGGCAGCCTATCAGTGATGTTTCTCTATCATTGATGTTTCTATCATACTACGCCTCTTCCTTCTTCTCTAAAAAATTAATAAAATCATATTAAAAATAAAAAAAGGACAAAAGATATAACAGGCATTTCCCAGAAGAGAAAACATGAATTGCCCATCAACACATAAGAAGACACTCAATCTCATCAGTAAACAGAAAAATGCAAATTGAGAAAAGAACCTTGACCAGAATGTCATACCTTATACAAAAATTAGCCCTGACCAGTTTGGCTCAGTGGATAGAGCGTTGGCCTGTGGACTGAAAGGTCCCGGGTTCGATTCTGGTCATGGGCATGTACCTTGGTTGCGGGCACATACCCAGTAGGGAGTGTGCAGGAGGCAGCTGATTGATGTTTCTCTCTTATCGATGTTTCTAACTCTCTATCCCTCTCCCTTCCTCTCTGTAAAAAATCAATAAAATATTTTTTTTTAAAAATTAACTCAAAATGGATCACAGACTTAAATGTAAAACAAATCTATAAAGTTTAGAAAACATAGGAAACAATCTTCAGTATCTAGCAGGAGGCAGATTCTTAGCCATGTCATCAAAAGCATAATCAGTTAAGAGAAAAAAAATCTGTGAACGGGACTTTATCAAAATTAAAAATGTTTGCTCTGTAAAATATGCTGTTTAGAGGATGAAAAAATAAGCTATTTGTAAACCAAAACCTTAAAAAAGGACTAGTATTTAGAATATATATTAAGAACTCATAAAACTCAACAGCAGCCCGGCAAGTGTAGTTCAGTGGTTTGGCATCAACCCATTAATCAGGAGGTCACGGTTCAATTTCCAGTCAGGGCACACAGGAGGCAGCCAATCAATGATTCTCTCTCTTCACTGATGTTTCTCTCTCTCTCTCCTTCTCCCTTCCTCTCTGAAATAAATGAAAATATATTTTAAAAAAACATAACAAAACTCAACAGTAAAAAAAATTAATCCAATTAGAAAATGGGCAAAAGACATGAACAGATATTTCATGGAGTGAATAAGCATATGAAAAGATACACATTAGCCATTCTCTCAATGCAAATAAAAACCACAACGGGATGTCACAACATACCTACCAGAATGGCTAAAAGTGACAATACGACACGCTGGCAAGGATTCGGAGAAACTGGGTGGAGATGTAAAATGGTGCAGCCACTCCGGAAGTTTGTCAGTTTTTAAAAACAAAACATGCCATGACCATGTAATCTAGTGATTGTACTACTGGACATTTATCTCAGAGGAAGAAACCAACATTTACACAAAAACCTGTGATGAATGTTATAGCAGCTTTATTCGGGATAGCCAAAAACTGGAAACCACCCCCATGTCCTTAACTAGAACGAGCACACCACGGAAAACCACGCAACCACCCAAGGGGACGAACCGTGGGCCCCGCAACCACCTGGATGAATATCCAGAGTATATGCTGAGAAAGCCCAATCCCAAATGGTTACAGATTTTTCAACCCCCTTTATACATTCTTGAAATGACAAAATTGGAGATGACAAACAGATCAGGGGTTGCCAGGGATTAGGGATGGCGGCTGGGGGCGGGGGGTGTGGCTCTAAAAGGGTAGTTAGAGGGAGATGCTGATGGTAATGGGACAGTTGTGTGCAGACTGTAGCGGCGCTCACACGAAGCTACACATGAGATGATATATAACTAACCATCCTCACTGCCCAGTGTCCATTCCTGGTTTGATACTGTATTATAACTAAGATGTAACCATGGAGGAAAGCAGGGTGAAGGGTACCTCTATCTTTGCAACTTCCTATGAATCTGTAATTTCAAAACAAATAGGTAGAAAAAAAGTAACAGCTCTAAATTGGTACCCTGGAATGGATCCTGCAACTGAGAAAGGACATTAGAAAAACTGATAAAATCCATATTATAAAGTGTCATTTAGTTATTTTTGTACCAGTGTTAACTTTTAGTTTTGATAAAGGTATGAGGTGATGTAAGATGGTAACATTAGGGGAAGCCAGATGAAGGGTACATGGACCTCTACTGTGCATCTAAAGTTATTTCAAACTAAAATCCTGACGTCAGCCCCATTACATCCTCGGTATTTTTAATTTGCCGGGTGATTCTAACTGCAGCCCAGGTGGGGAACCCTGTTGTGGAGGTGACTGTACAGTAAAGTCCTCAATGTCCTCAGCAGGTTCTGCACCTTGCCACAGGCAGAATGATATCAGCAAGTTCATCCCCAGGCACCCCGCTGGCATAAAGACACAGAATAACGAGGCTCCCTCAGGACCTGCCGTTTCCCACCTGGGACTCTGCTCTTGGGGTGAATTCCTGGAGAACAGCTTCTCAGCAAGGCCACCGTTTGACCTTCATTCCTGTTGATCCCAGATAAGGACCCAGATTCCTGTGAGAAAGGTTCCAGAAACCCTCCGTTCCCTCCCGCTCTAAGACCCTAGGTCCCCGTGCTGCCCCAGCTGAAGAACCGTGGACGGTAAATAAACAGGAAGGAAAAGACAAACAACCAAGAGAGAATCTTGTTGCTCCCGATTCTCTAGAACCCATAGCGAGGGACAGGAAACAGGCAAAAGCTTGAAATGTTTCAGAGACAGAAATCTCATGTTTTAAAAGAAAGGTGGCGGTGATCCACCTGGCCCTTATTCAACCCTCCCTCCCTCCCGGCTCTCCACGCGCTCACAGCCACACAACCCGCCCGCCCGCCGGAAGCCCAGGAGGAAGGCGTGAAATCGGTCTAGCAGTTGGTTCCTCTTCCTGGGATCTGACCATGAAGAAAGGATGGGGTGCAGCAGAAGAGCCCTTCCTCTCACACACGACCTCTCATTAAAACACAGAACGTGGCCTGAGGGGGTGAGGGCGGCTGGCAGGAAGCTACTCCGTGGCTGGGCTCTCCGTCCCCCAGGCAGGTGAGTGGCGGGAAGTGCAGGCCCCGCCGTCCTGTCGCGGGGCCAGCGACTTGCTCAGGGCTCTGCGGGGTCAGCCAGCCACCTCCACGGGAGGGGCAGGACTAGTGGCACCGACTTGTGAGGAACTGTGCTTCCAGGCTTGGCACAAAGGACAGGCCGGGGCGTGCTGAGACATGGCACTGTCAAGAAGCCGCCAAGTTCGCCATGACAAGGCCATGGGTTTGCACCCCCAGCCGGAACAGTGATGCTCTTGTTGCTCAGAAAGTGCTGCCAGCAGCAGCCGGTTGGCAGAGAAGCAACGCGAGTACAGGCCGCGGCCACAGGAAGGCCGCGATCGTGCACTCACATCATGGCGTGGCCGTCATGGAGGAGGCGGGACCCGGCCAGGGAGACGATGGTGTCCTTCCTTCCATCCCTCCGGAAGCGGCCTGGAGGGCTGTGCCGCCGACCCCATTTCCAGAGGAGGCAGCCTGCAGGGGCTCCGGCCCCGCGCCTAGAGGGCCTCTAAAACGTGGCCGAGGGGACGAGGACGGCTGGGCTCTGCGTTCCCCACGTGCTGCCGACTCCCCGACCGGGGCTGCCTGGCGAGCAGTTACACTCCTGGGTTCCGCCCAGGGCTCTCCTCCGCTGGGAGGCCGGGCCCACCGTGGTTGGACCCTAGAGGAGAGAGGGAAAGGAGAATTACTACCAGGACGGAAAGTGTGACGATCCTCTTGTGGACAGGAAGGGGCAGGGCAGGCAGAGGCCCTCAGGGGTGCTGAGGCAGGCCTGGGAGTGACTAGCTAGGAAAACGGTCCGCCTGACGGCCTCACAGACACCACTTAGAGGACACGGTCACCACTGAGGCAGGAAAGCAGGGGCTGTGTTCTGGCCACAGGAGGCCGAGGCCGTGTGCTGGGCAGGGGGAGCCTGCCCTGGAAGGGAGCTTTAGTTTCCAAGGCGGGGCGGGGTTCCATGAGTCCTCCTGTCTTCCAGAGAAATGAATGAAAAGCAGCAGAAGGGACAGGAAGGGCCCGCGCACCCCATGGAGAAATGCCCCCCAGGCCAGGGAAGCGGTCTCAGAGCGCCTCCCAGCAGAGCTGGGAAAGGAAAGCAAAGCCAAAGGAAAGGGAAGATATTTACCTTGGGTGTTTTCTTAAAACAAAAAATGCTCACTAATCCAGTCAATTATCAACTGCAGTTTCCAAATGTGCCAAAGAGGGAAAGGTCTACGGGGCAGGCTGGAGAGAGCAGAGAGAAAGAGAGGAGACAGCGATTGAGCCGAACCCGCAGAGCCTCCGCCCGCAGGAGCCCAGGCAGAGGCACGCGCTCTGCTTCCGGCTGCTTGGAACAGAGGGTCAGGGAACACGGAGTCTTCAGTGAACTTTCCCTTCAAAGTCCAGTTCTGTGAATGCTGAATGTGGAGGAGGTACTCCACGTGTGAAATGCAGGTCAGGGGTCAGGAAACTATTTCTGTAAAAGGTCAGTTCTGCCCTAACCAGTCTAGCTCGGTGGATAGAGCGTCAGCCTGCGGACTGAAGGGTCTTGGGTTCGATTCCGGTCAAGGGCACATGCCTGGGTTGCGGGCTCAATCCCCAGAAGGGGGCGCGCAGGAGGCAGCCAATCAATGATTCTCTCTTATCACTGATGTTTCTCTCTCTCTGTCCCTCTCCCTTCCTCTCTGAAATCAATTAATATATATATATATATATATATATATATATATTTTTTTTTTTTTTTTTTAAAAGGCCAGTACTTTCAGGTTTTGCAGGTCACATGGCCTCTGTGACAATTTGACTCCACTATTGTAACTCAAAGGCTGCCACATACAATCTGTGAATGAATAGGTGGGTGCCAATAAAACTTTATATATGCCCTGGCCGGTGTGGCTCAGTTAGTTGAGCATCGTCCCATGCACCAAAAGGTTGCCAGTTCGATTCCTGGTCAGGGTACATGCCTGGGATGTCGGGGGCGTGTGGAGGCAGCCAATCGATGTTTCTCTTTCTCTCTCTTCCTCTCTCTCAAAAATCACTAAAAACATATTTAAAAAACAAAACACAACTTTATTTACAAGAACAGGCAAAGGGCCAGATCCAACCCTTTGTCCACTTTACCGACCCTGCTATATAGGTAGTCAAAAATCATCGTGCTTCTGAGCGTGTTCTCTGGGAGTGGTTCTGCCTACACTCCTGAAGCAGTGCACGCGACACCTCCATGCGTGGAGTGACAGTGACAGTCAGCCCTCCAGGGTAGCAGAGGCCGCAGCAAGACGCCAGAGAGCCAAGGCCAGGAGCAGAAAGACAGTGGGTGAGCCTCGTGGGGGCAATGTCAGCGCGTTTAGGAGGAAGCGGCCCCCAACATGACTACAGAGCAGGACAGTGTCCGTTACAAAGGGGACATGACGCGCAGGCTCACCACAAACTACTCCCTTAGGGGACTGACTACGAGCAGCAAAAGCCAAAAAAGGACTTAAAAACCCTCTGGAAATCCAGTAAAAGATGAAATGAAGAGAAAACCATCCTTCTTAGACTTAAGTCTATACTCTGAACACGACACACACAGTCTGCGTAGCAGGTGGGGCCAGGAAAGGCTCCCACACGAGAAAACCAAAACCAAAGGCTCCCTAAAAAACAACTTGGCTTCTGAGACCCAAGTCTAGTAGGACAGTGTAAACAAGGGGATGTCACAAAATCAAAGGCATCCCAGGAGCTCACCAGCCCCCGAGGTGGCGTAGCGTTCATTTGGGAGGGGCCCCGGGCAGCCCACACGCCGGACTGAAGCAGCGCACCCCACCCAACGCCCTTTCCCAACACCCCGGGGGGGGGGGGCACTGGCCAAGCCAGCAGCCCGGCCCAGGGTGGGTTTGCTATCCCTTGCACCTGCACCTCACCGCTCAGAAAGTATCTTTCTATTATAGCACGATCTGAGCAGGCAGAGCTGTTCTCTGTGAGGCACCACAGGCTCCAAGCCTCCGAATCTTCATCTGGAAAATGAGCGTAACTACCCGCCTCCAACCTCAGGGACGGGGTCTCAGATGAGTCAGGACCAGTGAAGTGCGGAGCTCAGGGTCCCCACTGCGGGGCGAGGCCGGCGTTTCCGCCCGCAGCCTTGGGAAGCCGGACACTTCTCCAGGGAGGCCAGGCCCTGGAGCGTCTCTGACCCCAACCCAGGAGGAGCTCAGGGTAAAGGAACCTTGATTAACAAGGTTCCCAGATGCTGCCACTCCTCCCATAGCCCCTCTCCACCGGCTCCTCTGCACCCGCCCTCCTCACATGGGAAGGGTGGGGTCTGCCATCTCACATCACAAAGCTGTGCCTCCCAACACAAGCTTCTTGCGCAGAGGAGCCCAGGGCAGATGCGAGCGTCACCTGACCTCAGGCCTCGGGGCCTTTCTAGCTGGATGTGCCCACCAGCCACCCGCCTTTGGAGCCAGGCCCACCGGAACCCAAACCCTCACTCTCTGGGTGACCTCACCCTAATCCTAAATGACCACACCTGAACCTGATCTTATTCCCACTCAACAACTACTCCCTAAGTCAACCACCCTAACAGGCTCTCAAGAAGAAATGCTGACTTCATATACTCAAGTGCTTGCTGGTCTACAGAACTCGGGGTCATCCGAGCTATTAAAAACAGCAAGAAGAGAGGCTGGGGAGAGAGGGGAGGAAGAGAGAAGAACGCAGGGCAGAGAGCGCCGGTGTGTGCGCGCCAGCAGCAAGGCCCGGGAGGGCGCGTGCCTCCTGGGTCGACCCGCAGAACGTGGCCTCCGGGCTCACCTGCTGCTGCGGCCGTCCTGTCACCGAGGAGCCGGGTCAGGCTGCCTGGGATGACCTGGAGGTCCAAGTTCTCAGGGGACGGTGGCAGGTTCTGGGCTCGGCTGGCCAGGAGTGCATTGAGGTACTGTAGCCGCGTGACCTGGAGGACAGAACGCATTACGGAGCAGGTGAAGCGCCTGCTCATACCACCCCCTCCTGCCCACAAGCACCTGGACCAGGTGGGAGAGTCACACTGGGCAGGATGAGGAGAAAGGAAGAACCACAGGCTAAGGGCAATCAAGCACCGTGTCTTCAAGATCAGGAGGAAACGGGTGCCTCGGCCCAGATCAGCAGCAGTCAGAGGAGGCAGAGCCATTTCAAGGTTTGCTCTGGGATATCTCAGACCAACTTCCTAGGAATTTACTCTCAATTCACACAAACTGGTGACCAGGTGGTCTAACCTTTGGGGACACAAAGCTGGTTAGAGGCCAGAACCAATGAGCAGTCCAAACCTTGATGAACTGCAGGTCAGAGAGGGCCCTCACGGTGTAGTCAGGACAATACGTGGAGAGGCGGGTGCCGTCAGCTGGCTCGGGCTGCGGGTCATGGCAGAGGGACTGGAGCGAGGACACTGGAGACTGGTGAACTAGGGAGAGGAACAAGCAGTCATGGGAAGCCCTGCTGGGAGCTGGGCAGCCCACCGTGGTGGGGACAACTGCACAGCCTCTGAGAGCCACCCCACAGTCACACCGGGACTATGGCAAACAGCTTCCTCCAGGGAAAGGTGTTACAGGGATGGGAGGGAGCAGCCAAGACGAGCCCTGAAAAAACACTGCCCCTTCCCGCACGACCCTGAGAGGAGAAAGTCCAGCAGGCCCTGAAGCAGACCACCCTGTAGGAGGCCGAGCGCTGGAGGGAGAAAGGGGCAGAATCCTGGTCCTAGGGACCCAGCCACAGCAGAGGGAGAGCCTCGGCCAGCCCATCTTCACCCGGGGTGGGGCTGCAGCTCACCCGAGGACGGGGCTGTCAGGGCAGACAAGCCATAGTAGGTGAACGCCCCGTTCTCGAACTTCAGGCCCTCCTTCCCGATCTCCACCTCAACCCTGCCCTGGGAGGTGGAGAGAAACAGATGCGCGCACATTACGTTTCCTGCCGGAAGGAAGCACAGCAGAAAGCACCCACTCTGATTACGCAGGGGTGTACCTAGATGTGCCTCCCTCTCTCAGACCCTTCCCTGCTTTCCGACCAGGTGGGGGCCTGGCCCGGGCTCCTGTTACCTGCAGGATGAGGATGAAGTAATCCACCGGCTGGCTGCGCTGGTACAGGTAATGGTGTGCAGCCAGGCGGTTGCTCTGGTCAAACCTCACCTCCTGGTTGACGCTGGGGTGCCTCAGCAGGTGCAACAGGACCTTCTCGGAGATTCGCAATGGGCTGAACACATCCACCTCTGCCCACGGCAGAGAGAAGAGAGTGTCCACGGGGCCCTAAGCGGCCAGCGTAACCACACCGACGCCTGCTGCCCACCTGGAATCTCCTGGCTGGCCCTCAAGCCGAGTCCCCTCCCCAACACAAGAGGACTTGGCAGCCACAGACACCACCGGCAAGGCTTCCTGGCGGAGGCTCGCCCAGGTGGCAGCAGCCTGGCCCTGCTTTTGGATGTTGGGTGGAGCAGAGCAGTCCCCTTGGGTGACCTGAGAGTGTCCAGCAGGGTGTCTCTGCGGCCAGGACAGCCAGGAGGAGCAGAGGTGCTCCCGGACACTCTCCTGCTTACTGGGATGGGGAGGCAGGGGCTGCCCCGGGGTCTCCTGACCCCCTGGACTGGTAAGCGAGAGTGGGGACAAGAACCACCCTTCATCCTCACCTCGGGAAAGGAAGCGCTGGGTGGCCAAGAGCAGCTGAGGCGAGATTTTCACTTTATACTCATTGTCAGACACCTTGAACAAGGAGAATTCCTCTTTCCGCCTGAGAGGGACACTGAGAGCAGCAGGCTTCTTCCTCACCGTGGTGTCTCCTGGGACGGCGAGCAGAAGGCAGCTTAGCCACCCGCAGCCCTCCCGCCAACGTGACTAAACCAGGGGGCATGTTGCCTGCACCCCCCCACAAGCCAGGGGGCTCCTGGGAGACACCTCGGAGCCCCCAGGACACACCCTTGGATGGTGCCCGGTTGTCATTCCCACCACACAGTAATCCTGGTGCTCAAGGACAGACAGCTAGAGGCCTACATGCAGCCACACCCCGAGAAAGTACCTCTCCTTGGAGGTGGGAGAAGGTACTGCTGACAAGACAGACAGAAGCAAAGTGACAGGCACGTATGGTCATTAGAAGACCACTCGCCGGAAAGCAGGCATTGGCGGACCGCTGGTGCTAGCCGGTGGCAGCTCACTAGTAGCTCTGAGCCTGGAGCAGCCCAAGGAATGAAACTAAAGATGCTGCAGGATGGGACGCATCACGGGCAAAGCAGTTCTCCTGACAGCACACAGGCGGGTGGCCTGTGTCCCAAGTGCCGTGGGAGGCCCAGCCACTGAGCAAGGGCCCTATGTCCATCCTGCAGACCTGGCACCATCCTAAGAGGCAGATGCTCCTAAGAGACAACCACGGGCCCCAGGGACACGTTCTGGGAAGACCCTCTTAGTAAAGGACAGGTTCTTGGTAAAGGACAGGTTTGAGGAGACACTGTACAAACCACGCGAGAAGCAAAAGGAGTGAGGAGGAGAGAGGCTTGGAAACGCCCATCAGGACAGAGGCCCCTCAGATGGAAGAAAGAAGCGGCGCCCCAGCAAGCGCTGGAACTGCAAGGCCATGGGTGGACGGGCCGCCATGGCTCTGCCCCCCCAGAAGGGGGCTCTCCTGTGAGGGGCAACACTGGTCCGCAGGGGAAGAACAGAGGGAACAGCTCGGCATGCCCTGGAACTGAAGCACACACCTCAGTGAGCCCCAAGGCCCGGCTGAGCCGGAGAGCTGCCAGGAGGCGAGACTCACGGTAGTCCTCGGACTCGTCCAGGATCTCGGACTTGATGATCTCCTCGATGACGTCCTCCAGGGTGACCAGGCCCAGGACCTCGTAGAAGGGGTCACCTTCCCCCTCGTTGTTCACCTTCTGCACGATGGCCAGGTGGGACTTCCCTAGAGGAGGGGACGTGCCTGTGACAGGGCTCCACCCTGCACAAGCCCACAGGACAGATGCTGATGTCTGTGTCCCTAAGACCCACCAAGCACTGGGTGTGACTTTTCTGGGTTCTTTTTTTTTTTTTTAATATATTTTTTATTGATTTCAGAGAGAAAGGTGAGAAGAGAGAGATAGAAACATCAATGATGAGAGAGAATCATCTATTGGCTGCCTCCTGCATGCCCCCTACTGGGGATCGAGCCTACAACTGCTAGACTAGAGCCTAATTCCAGCAGGTCATAAATGCAAGTTCATCAAAAGGTTGATGAACCTTAGGGCTTCAGCAGGGCTGAAAATCTGCATGTTATTACCTGCTGCTGAACAGCTGTAGGCAGTTCCCCCAACCTGATCATCTTTTACTGTTTACCAAACCTTACCTTTGATATGTATATCTGCTTTGCTATAAGGCAAAATGTGGGAATAAAAAGCCCTGGGTCCGGAGATTTGGGGAACTTAGTTACTAGAACTAAGCCTCCTCTGGCTCCCCCAAAATGCCTTCCAAATTCATATTTCTTCTCTAGCCTCTTTATTAATTTATGCACAGCCCCTTTTCCAGATTTCTTGAACCCTAGCAGATGCTGAGAAAGACCCCAGCATATAACCCCAGCATGTGTCCTTGACAGGAATCGAACCCGGGACCCTTTAGTCCACAGGCCAATGGTCTATCCACTGAGCCAAACCAGCTAGAGCTGGGTTCTTACTGAAGATTCTCAACATGCTCATGAGGACTGGCCTCACCTCACATGATAGGAACCCGAACCCCAGACACTGCACTCCCCGGCACAAGGCCCCCCAAGCTAGAGTCAGCCGCAGGTCTGTGTAGCTCACGCTGTCAATGTGGCTCAGCCATGAATGCATCAGATAAACTGCGGACACAAGGCACCAACTCCAGAAACGGAGGCTCCCCAGGACGGCTAAGTGGAGTCGAGAGCGGCCCTCCAGTCTCACCCTCCTCGGGCCGATTTCCCGGTTCTGAAAGCTGCCCTTTCTTTCCAGAAGCCAAGGTCTATGAAGGTTATCCAGGGGATCTGTGTGGGAACTTCCCTTTCCTCTTCTGTCTTTCTCAGTTACCTGCCTATTTGTTTAATAAGGAAATGTAAACTTGAAAAAAATCCCACACTTTCTGAGTGTCGGGCGTGTTGGGAAAACGCCAGGAGCTCACTCTGCCTCAGCTAAGTGCTCTTCATCTATAAAACTGTACATGCACAAGAGAAAACAATGCAAGCCACACACGTAATTCCAAATTTTTGAGTAGCTACATTAAAAAAAAAAGACCCAGGTGAAATAAACTGATACTCTATTGTTTTAAGCCAATATAGCTAAAATGCCACTTTGACATGCAATCAATAGACATTAATAGATGTTTTACTGTTTTGTGCGAGTCTTTGAAGTCTGCTGTGTGTCTGTCTGCATTTACAGCACATCTCAGTTCAGACTAGTTACCTCTCCAGAGTTCAGGAGCCACACACGCGTGGTGGCAACTGGGCTGTGCAGGTCCTGGGCCCGAGAGCAGACTGATCTTCACCACGCCCTTCTCTGTTACTAGTGAAAACGGCTGGCCTGGGGGGAAAGCTGGCCTGGGCTTGCATGTACAGAGGGTACTTGCTTCAAGAATCTTTTGGTAAAGCAAGAAGTTCCCTTCTTTGTGTGAATCATCCTTTCTATACCTCGGGTTTAATCACAATTCTATGTGATGAGTTTAGAAACATACTCTGTGGATCTCTATTAGGCATGTGTGCCCCATTCCTGCAGCATCCATGCCCCCCACCCCCCCACACCACCACCCCCCTGGGTCTGGACCTCTGCCCCAAAGCTGGATGGAATGCAAATGTGAAGACTCAAGCAAAAGCTATCTATCTATCTATCTATCTATCTATCTATATATATATAAAAGGCTAATATGCAAAGTGTCCCCTCCGGAGTCTGACCGGGAGACCAGTTTGATCGCTCGCTATGACGTGCGCTGACCACCAGGGGGTGGCGCAAAATGAAGGAAGGCCCTGGCCAGCAGCCAGAAGGCCCTGATCGCCGGCCAGGCCTAGGGACCTTACCCGTGAACGAATTTCATGCACCGGGCCTCTAGTTACTGTATTATTAGAAGTAGAAAACCACTAGCAGGATGATCAAGAAAGGAATGAGGCTGTAAAAGAATAAAAAGATAACACTTGCTGTAGCTCATCAAACCTCAGATGCCATCAATTGTGAGCACAGCCTGACTGCAGAGGGATAAGCAGCAGGACTTAATGCTCACCCTGTGCTGGACACCAAGGGCTTTACTCACTAACTTACCAAGTCCTCCGACACCTCTCTGCGGCATACAGTACTGTTATCCCCACTTATAGTTCACAGAGAAAATGAGGCCGAGGGAGGTCCAATGACCCATCCAAGAGCAAAACCAGGATTCGAACGCCAGCAGCTGGCTCCCGCGTCCATTCTCTTCACCACCACGCCCTACTGGCTCTCACTGAGTCTGAGAAAGCCCTCCCCTTGGTGACTCCCACGGGCCTTCTAAAGAAGAGAAAGCGTCTCATATGCTCAATAATTAAAGGTGGAAATGACCATATTACATTGCCTCGCCCCCAGAGGAAAAGCCAGGGGGCCCCGGAGAAGAATCTGCTTGTTCCTGATGAGACGGCACTGAAGGGGACGGCCGCTTTCCGCCCCTTGGGATTTGTGGTGGGAATGGCTCACACCAAAGGCAGGCGCCATTTCTCGAAGGGCCAGGGGACCCTGCCACATGACATCAATGTCAGGCCAGATCAGGGCACACCACTCTGGCAGCAGCCTTCTCGGGTTCTGAAACCAGATCCCAGGCTCTGGGGGCCTCTGAGATCGCGGAAGACCCCCCTCGGCTCCCTTCTCCCAGGAGCCACTGCTTTGGCTGGCTACCTGCAGGATGGACTGACTTCTCCTTTGCCTTCAAACGTCTATGAAACAAGCACAAGTTTCTCAGTGACCTGCCACATGGAAGACCCCCTCAAACAGTGGCCAGGTGACTTCCTCTCAAGACAACTCTGAAGGGCTCCACCAGAAGGCCACCGGGAGGAAGCAGTAGGAGGACACAGAGAAAGGGCAGCTGGAGGGATTGGGTTTATTTTTCATCGGAGAGGATAAAATGCCCTGCAAATATGGGCCCTGCTGGCTGGCTGCAAACCTGGCATCGGCCCTGGCACCGGGCCAGAGCCACAGCAAGAGGCAGATGGTGCATCTCACAGCAGGGTCCAGAAAGCCCTGGGAAAGCTCCACTGTCCAATCTTAGTTAGTTGTTTAGTCAGCAGGCACAAGCATGCTCCTAAGTTATGTGAATGCTCGAGGACTCTTCTGGAACACCTAGCGTCTAGGAAATTCTTAAAAACGCATTTGGAGTTTAGACTTCTCTGCCTTCCCTCTTTTGCTTTTGAAGTCACTATGTGAATCTGTCCTGCGAGAAGGGACATTACTAACATTCCCCGTGGCAGGTCTGACTCTTCAGAGCTGTGGCTTCTGACAGTGAACCCGAACTCGGACCCTTTAAAGCAGAAACTAACAAACGCACCCATCCTGACCCCTCCTCTGGCTGAATGCCCCTGCATCGTCTCAGTGGGGTGGACACGGAAGCAGGACTGATGGCTTTAAAGGAAATACAGCCCAAGAGCACTCACTCTTCCTGGTGATCTTTGCACAAAATAATCGGTGCCGACTGAAGTCTGCTCACCGACTGAAGTCTCCTCACTGGGAAGGTGACTCTCCGAGACGATCAAGTCCCAGAGAGACGGCTCTGGAAGCAGGACAGGAACAGGGGCCGGAATGGTAGCTGCCAAGATGCCAAAGACTCCAGCTTGAGGGAATGCAGAGGCACCGCCACCTCACACGCCTGACAGAGGCGGGACGGGGACCAAACTCTAACACCTCAGGCACCACCAAGGCTACAATATGCTGTGTTCACAGGGGTTATGCCAGAAAGGATTCTAATGAGGAAAAGTAAAGACATCCACCAAAGAACTGCCTGGCACAGAAGCAGAGAAAGCTCCAGGATTTCACAGAAACGATGTGGTCGTTCTGCCCTGAGAATGGCCCTCACTCACCACAGGAGGAAGGCAGGGGAGGGAAGCGCTCCCCACTCAGCCTCCATCACCTCCAGGAGTAGCAGCAGTTGTCAGCAGGCGGCTACAGGGTCAGCATCAGGCTGCATGAAACCCGCGTGGCTCTTCACAGCTGCTCTGGGGCCGCCACCCAGCACAGGAGTGGCCGGCACAGTGGCCATCCCTCTCTCCTGGCTCCTTCCCAACATCTAAACCTAAACCCACCCGACTCGCCCATCTTAATCCCGGCCATTCCCTCCCAGCCACTGCTCTCCAGCCACACCTCCCAGGGCTCTTCATAACCTGTCTTACCTCTCATGCCCTACTCACTCCACCTGTTACCCACACCATGGCCTGCTGGATCCTCTCCTCACTCGCCTTCCCTTGGTGAGTGGTCTCTTTCCCTGGCTTCCAGATGTTCCACGCTGCTGGCTCTCCTCAACAGCCTCTCTGCTGCCCTCCCCGGACACGCTTGTGCCCCTCAGGGTTAGGCTCTCTGCTCCCCTCCTGTGGTTGAGGGGCCACTTCTACACCCAGAATCAGACCTTCACCTCCACTCAGGTCCTTCCAATTTCACGTCACCTGCCCCCTAGGACCTGCACAAATTCCAAAGTCCAGAACAAACTCCTCACCCAGCCCCTCACCTCCCTGCAATCCAGGTCTCATCCTCAGCTCCTCCCTCTGGCTGGAAAGCCCCTGACAACCACAAAACCTTCCCAACTCTACCTCCAAATGCCCTCTTGGGTCCCCAGGCCCCATTCAGCCCGCCATCCTCTCTCCTCTGTGCCCTTGCCCTTCCCCCACCCCCACCCCCGCCCCCCACTGGTCTCCACACCAGTCATGGTGAGATGCTCTGCTCACAAGCACCACCCTGGTGTCAAGTCCAGCCTCCCCACCGTCTCAAGCTGGGAGGCAGCAGGGGCAGGATGGAATAAACCCTCCCAACTGACTCCAGGGCCACCGAATAGACTACACTGGCCCAGATGGAGTACTTACCGCCAGGAGGTTCTGTCTGGCCCCTACCCGGGGGGCTCCCCACCCCTGAGAGGGGCTAAATGACCACTTTCTCGGAAGGCAGCTGGGAGCCATGAGATTCTCTAGCAGAGCAGTCGGAGCTACCCATCGAGCCTCCGGTCCACCGGGAGGCACAGCAGTAACAGTAACCGCCAAACTAGGCAACACCAGGCCGCCCGCAAGGATGAAAGGCAAGGACGCGCAGGAGCGCCCAGTACCGTCTGGCAGACGGCAGTGCTAACGCAGGAGCAACAGGGTCAGTTCCACACAGCCCTGCAGCCCTGCTCCCTGTCCCCCTGCCTTCACCGTCAGGGGCTCCCAGCACCTCACAGCTGCCACGAAGATCAGGGGGCTTTACTCACTTCCCAGCCTCACATTACACAGCCTTTAGGATCAAGTCGACCCAGAATTCTGGGGCGTCCCCTGTGCCCATCCTGCAGTTCAGGTCTGAGAAGCTTGGCTGGCAGCGAGGAGCAGCCACGCTCTAAGGAGCACATCCGCGTTGGCCCTGGAAAGGACTACAGGGCAGCCCACACCTTCACACCTGGAGGTTAGGTTTTGGCTTTTACCTGCAACCTAAGAGCTGCTCAGATACATCAAGGTGAAAGAGAGAGTAAAATGTTAGTTGCAGGAGAACCTGAAAGACCTTATGGGAGTTTTCTAAAGACAGCTGACGGGGAGACTAAATCAGTATCCATGAAGTGGTTTCTGGCAAAATCAAAGTGGACATTCCATCCACACCTGCGGAAAGGGATTTGTCAATCACTCCTTTTCTGTAATCAGGAAGGCAGCAGCCCCTCAGTGACCTGAACACCACCTGGAAACATCACTGGCAGGGCTGATTTCACGTTGCAGGTTCATTGCTCTTCACAGATGTTGCGTTTTTGACAAATGGAAGGCAAGACCCTCCACCAGCAAAAACATTAAGACTGGCTTTATTGCGGTGGTCTGGAACCGAGCCCACAGTATGTCCGAGGTGTGCTCGTACATGAAGGCAAATAACAGGTATCTGGAGACATGTTTTTTCTACATTTTTTAGTTTGTATCCGAGAGTTTGGTTGTGCTACAAACCCAAAACCCATAAAAATGACCTGGAGAGGTGAAGAGCTGGGGGTTGGCATCTGGTGGACGTACCTCCCAGAATTGGGGGCCTCCCAGGAAAAGGCCCGGTTTGCTCTCTATAGCGCCGCCACCCTCTGAACGATGGTCTTTAAGTGACATTTCAGAGCTGCAAGGCCATCATCTTCTTTAAAAGAGCACGTAGAGGTCCCACTGCCCTCCACAGGGCTGGGACTCCTCACCCCTTTCTAGGGAAGACCGAAGGCCTTCAGGTCCCCTCCGCGATTCCCAGACCTTACCTCGCTTAAACTCCTCCAACACGGCGTCCAGCTTGGTGTCGTTGAAGACAAAGTGGAGCGGGTGGTTGTAGAAGCGGGTGATGGTGCTGAGCGGCGTGCAGTCCTCGGGGTCCACGAAGGCCAAGTCCTTGAGGTAGAGCATGTCCACGATATTGGAGCGCTCCTCCTCGTACACAGGGATACGCGTGTGGCCGCTCTGCATGATGCTGGCCAGGACGCCGAAGTCCAGCACGGTGCTGGCGTCCAGCATGAAGCAGTCCTCCAGCGGAGTGAGCACCTCCTCCACCGTCCGGTAGCGCAGCACGCCCTTGCTGAGGTCGCTGTAGGGATCGCCGCCACCTCGCGCCAGCTCCAGCACGCGCTCCCGCAGCCGCCCGGGTCGCGCCGCCAGCTCCAGCAGCTGACCCACCGGCAAGGCCACCGGCAGGGTGAGCAACACGGCCAGGCGGCTGAGCGCCAGAGCGCGCGGGGCCAGCGCCAGCGTCCAGCGTCCGCTCACGGCGGCCGGCAGCACCTCGGCCACCAGGAACGCGAGCCCTGCACTGCCCAGCACGGCGGGCACAGCGCGCTGGCCGGCCGCGCGATACAGCAGCACCGCCAGCGCCGCCTGTGCCAGGCAGGCTAGCAGCAGCAGCGCGCTCAGGGCGTAGCTGGCCCAGCGCCGCGCCGACTCCAGACCCCGCGGCGCCGCGCGCTCCGCCTCCGACCCATTCTCGCGCAGCACCTGCACCTCAGCTGGTGCCAACACCAGCGCGCTCAGCTGCAGGCCCCGTGCCAGCGCTGCCAGCGCCAGCAGCCCCGCAGCCCCCAGCCAGGCGCTCAGGTCGCACCGCCTCCTGGAACGCGCCGCG
>NW_005871478.1:237364-239904 GCF_000147115.1 Myotis lucifugus
GCACCGCCAGCAGCGCCGAGTGTGGGTGCTCGGCCTCGGCGCGCAGGCGTAGCAGCGCGCGCCACTCGCCTGTCGGGGCCGCCGCCGCCTCCCCGGGCGCCGCGGCCGGTCCGCCCTCGGGGCAGCCCGCACCCTCGGGGGCCGCCCAGGACCAGGAGCTGTTCCCAAAGCCCGAGCCAAAGAGGCGCAAGCGGAAGGTGGCCTCAGGCACGGCCGGCACCTCCCCTCCGCGCGCCCACGCCGCTCCCGCGGACCCGGCCTGCTCCAGGCAAATGCCCAGCACCCGTGGACCCTGCGCCACCTCCCCCGCGGCGTGACCCAGACAGAGCGCGGCCAGCAGCCAGCCCAGCCGCCCCGCCGCCGCTGCTGCTGCCGCCATCGCCCGCTGCCCGTCCCGGGCCCTGCACAGCCTACCTCCGCCTCCGCCGGCCAATAGGCGCTGGCCTCGCGCTCCCCCCGCCAATGGGCGACGCGTGGGGGCGGGCCTAGGGTCGGGCTAGGCTGCACCAGGGCGTAAACAAGTGGCGCGGGCCGGGGCGGGGCGGGGCGGGGCTGGCGGCCCGGGGAGGGGGTGGGGCGCGGTGCTCGGGAGGCCGTAGTCCGGGTTCCGGAGGCCCGCCTGAGCTCTGACAAGTGCCCGGCTGGCGAGCGGCCGCAAGCGGGGGTCTCGGTGTAGGGAGACGTGTCGCTTTCTGAGGAAAAGGCCTGGGAATGCCGACCGGAGGCCGGGAGGGTGAAGGGGAGTCCGAGGCTGGGCTCCGTGAAGCTAAGGTTCGGGAAGATGCTTGTTGATGGCTTCTGACCCCGCGCTAGTCCCGGGAACGGAGACAGCTCTTGCAGGAAAGGAGAGAAACACAGGAGATCACCCCCCTGGGACCTGCGCCGCTGCTTCATGTTATTTTACAGGAGAAAAGTGAAGCATGACTCGGCGGATGTTGGGTTCCAACGCGACCCACCTAATACCGCGCCACCCTCCCAGGTCGCCACCCAGGCACATTCGGAGACTGTCAGGAATGCCCGGGCCCGTCAGCTCCACCGGTAGTTCTTCCTCGGTCTTAGGCTCCCTGAGGAAGGACTTATCAATCATTTTGTTGGGAAACCTTTGGACAGACAGTTGGAGCTATTTGGATCACACAAATGGTTATTTGACTGTCAATATCCAAAGACAACAAATCCAGCACAGCCCTGGCCGGTGGCTCAATTGGTTGGAGCATCGTCCTGTACAGCAAAGGTTCCGGGTTCAATTCCCGTCGGGGCGCACACCCAGGTTGTGGGTTCAGTTCCCAACTGCACTGCGGGAGGCAATCAATAGATGTTTCTCTCTCTCCTCCTTCCTCTTCTCTCTCTCTCTCTCTCTCTCTCTCTCTATATATATATATATATATATATATAATCTCCTCAGGCAAGGATGAAAAGAATATATTAGACAGCTTATATTTATAGTTTGTTTTTCTTTTTTTAAGAATCCAGCACAGGGGAAAGCTGCTCACGGAGGGCTTTCCTGCTAACAGTAAAGGCGTCTACTGTGCTTCAGGTCCCTCGTTGACCCTCCCTGGGCCATTTTCATTACTGGTCACTTGGTTCAAAACATTTCCATGTTTTATCCAAATATTTTGAGTTTTAAACCCATAGCTACTGTGACTTAACTGGCTAATTCCTGCTTACTTCTGGTCTGCAAATGTCACTTCCTCCAGCTGGTCTTCCTCCACCATCTAGACTAGGTTGAGTCAAGGTTATGAGAGCTAGGTGCTGCTCCCCCAGAGCGTCCAATACTTACCTATGGTGGTAAGTTCACTCATTCAATAAGTATTTCCTGTATTGAGTGCCTGCATTGTACCAGGTCCTGTTCTAGTGTTGGGACTATCTATATATATAAAAGCCTAAGTGACTAAAGAACCAAATGACCCAATGACCAGTTGCTATGACATGCACTGACCACCAGGGGGCAGATGCTCAACACAGGAGCTGCCCTCTGGTGGTCAGTGCGCTCCCACAGCGGGAGTGCCACTCAACTGACCAACCCATCCCAGCAGCCCAACACTCTCCCCCTCAGTAGATCTGTAGGTCCAATCTCTGGAGAATGCCAGGCACTGATGGAACAGTGCCGCCAGCACAATCCCAACAGCGCTGCTGACCTCCTAAAAGTCGGCCTTGGGCACCACAGCCACTTCCCCTCCCTAGATGCTCTGCAAGGAAGAAACGATATAAAAGTGGGCCACCAGGTGGCTCCCGACACCCAGCACAAATGTCAGTGGGATGAATCCTCGGGCAGGCAAGGGCGTCCCACTGCCCCCCGTGCTGGGTGTCGGGAGCCACCTGGTGGCCACTTTTATATCGTACCTTCTTTTAGAGAGTCTAGAAAGGGGAAGTGGCCCGAGTGTCTAGTCACAACTGCAGAAGAGAGAAACACCTGTCTGGATTTGTGGCGGCTATGTACTGTCTGACTGGGCATACCCAAAAAAAGCGATCCATAGTTAATTATGTCTAACTGTTTTTTTTTTTGCATCGATGGTAAGGTCTCATTACCTCAAACTCGAGCA
>NW_005871478.1:240004-284706 GCF_000147115.1 Myotis lucifugus
CAAATGCATCCTGGCCCCACCCCCAACCCCCTTGAGCGAGTGCCAGACACAGGGCTCTCCCCATCGGCTGGTGCAGCAGGGCCCGGATGAGCAGGAGCGGCAGGCGGCATTGGACTGCTGGTTTTGGCCTGATCCCCCGCAGGCCACCCCAAGGGACCCCACCTGTGCACAATTTCATGCACCGGGCCTCTAGTGTGGAAATAAGAAAGTCCCTGCTCTCCTGGAGCTTAGGTTCTAGTATAGGGACAATAGGAAATGCACAAATCATATTTTTTTAAATATATATTTCTTTATTGGTTTCAGAGAGGGAGAGGGGAGAGAGAGAAACATCAATGATGAGAGAGAATCATCGATTGGCTGCCTCCTGCACGCCCCCTACTGGGGATCAAGCCCGCAACCCAGGCATGTGCCCTTGGCCGGAATCGAACCTGGGACCCTTCGGTCTGCAGGCTGACGCTCTATCCACTGAGCCAAGCTGGCTAGGGCAAATCATATTTTTTAAAAATACATGTTTTTATTGATTTCAGAGAGGAAGGGAGAGGGAAAGAGAGATAGAAACATCAATGATGAGAGAGAATCACTGACCGGCTGCCTCCTGCATGCCCCCCACTGGGGATCGAGCCGGGCATGTGCCCCTGACTGGAATTGAACCCGGGACCCTTTGGTCCACAGGCTGACGCTCTATCCACTGAACCAAACCAGCTGGGATGCACAAATTGTATTTTAATATCCTGCAGTAAGTGCCATGGAGCAAAACAAAACGAGGAGACAAGGATTAGGACCATGCTGTTTTTATGTGGGGTGATCCAGGAAGGCTTCTCCGAGAAGACATTTGAGCAGGTCTAAACCAAACAAGGAGGTGAGCCCCTGGGGGCAGAGTGTTCCAGGCAGAGGAGACAGCAAATCCAAGGTCCTTGTGTGACTTTCTCCCTGAGAGGGTCTTCCTCATTAACTCGCTGAGGGGTTGGTGGCACCTGGCAGCAGGGGCTTTAACATGTGGAACAGACGGATGAATGATAGTTACTCTTCCCACCTATACACAGCTTTTTGCATTTGTTTCTTCTCTTATCTGGAATGTCCTTTCTACCTACCCAAGTACCTCCCTTTTTTTAAACATCCCCCCAATTTGGCAACGTTGTTAAGCCTGTCTGGCTTGAGCCCCTGGCCTCAGCACAATCCCATGCTGTGGCCAAGGCACCTTTGGGCACTGCAAGGGTGGGTGTAGTGAGGTCACTCTTGGGTGGGCTCCTGAGACGATGAGCACTCCCACTTGGAGACCAAGAGGCAACTGCACATTATAAAACAACGTGATCCTGTTTGGATCAAGCTCCTTTCTCCGTCAGCCCCCAGGGGAAAGAGGCAATCTGCCCTTTCCAACTGCCCCTTCAGGACCTGTACACAGAAGAGCCTGTGGTGTTCGTCTTACAGGATTCCTAATTGTGGCAACTGAGCACATTTGCCAGGTATGTCTAGCAGCTCCTGTGAGGACAGCCTTTATTACATACTAGAGGCCTGGTGCACGAAATGTGTGCACTGGGGTGGGGGGTTCCCTCAGCCCGGCCTGCACCCTCTCGCAGTCCAGGAGCCCTTGGGGGATGTCCGACAGACGGCTTAGTCGGACATCCTTAGCACTGCTGCGGAGGCGGGAGAGGCTCCTGCCACCACCACTGCGCTTGCCAGCCTTGAGCCCAGCTTCTGGCTGAGCAGCACTCCCCCTTGGGAGCGCACTGACCACCAGAGGGCAGCTCCTGCGTTGAGCGTCTGCCCCCTGGTGGTCAGTGCGCGTCATAGCGACCAGTCGTTCTGCTGTTCGGTTGATTTGCATTAGCCTTTTATTATATAGGATATATTTAAAATTACATTGCTGCTGCTTTTTCACTGTGAAACAATCCCAGAATACTTGTCTCTTGCCCTCACATAGTGACAGCCAATCACAATCACTTCTATTTCTATGACAGGTACCGAATACTGACTGGACTTAAATAGGGAAATTTAGATGCACCAAGATTTCATATTTCATTTTTTTATTACCAATCAAAAATAAATTCCATATATTGTTTAGCAAATATTATCATTGTTTTGTGACAAAAGACACAAGAGTCATAACAACAAAACTCCCCGAGAGTCAAACTCATAACAATGCCAAAATAAATCACAAATATATACAAATTAAAATCTTATGCAAAATAAATATGTTACTTGCTATGGTGGCTGTGACTTGCCTACCCATTTGGAGGCCATCCCTCACACAGGAAGACAGGTAGGGATGGGCCAATTCCAGGGTAGAGCTCAGCCCAGGAACCGGAAGTTGGAATAGGAAGTGAAAAATTGCACTGGGAGGAGGAAGTCATCGGACCAGTAATATTTGGAAATAATTACGACCCTTTGCAAGAAGTGATTATAAATGGGGAAGGGAAGGGAAGAACGGGGGAGGAGGGAACAACTGTTGGTAGTAACCGTGTGTGCAAAGAGGTAGCGTGGAAGTGTGCGTACCCGCTTTTACTTCACACACACTCACTTGGTTCAGGCCAATGTGCTTGGCCCTGCCTGGCACTCAGGTCTCAAAAACACAGCTTTGCAAGCTTCCATGTGGACTCAGAAAGCAAGCTGTGCGTGTAGAAAACTAATGGGTTTCCCCACAGGGAACAAAAAGGTCCAGTGTCTTTTTTTCCTTCTGGCTGAGAACCCATGGGTATCACCACCTTCTCTCCAAACTTTTAGGAATAGATTCTATGACTGGTCAGGGGTAGGTATACTTGGTGCAAGACATTTCCTGGTCTCAAGACTTAGGGCCCTCCAGGCACCTGAAGAGCAGAGCCCTTTAGGAAAGGAGCGAATAGACAACACTCAGGGGGAGGCCTGCAGAGTCTCCCCCACCTGATCTTGGGCAACTGTTCCACCCGACAAAAGGGCCAACACGGACCTTGGTCCCGCAGCCTCCCCAGCAGTGGGAAGCCTGGAGCTGTGCAGCAGGGCCTGGCTCAGCCCCAGGGAAAGGTGCTGGGGCAGGACTTCCTGTGGGCGTGGAGCTCTGTGCCACCAGCTTCAGCACAGGACAAGATGACGTCCCGCACCAGGATTACGGACCGGGGGAAACGTGACCACCATGTGTGCCCTGGAGGCTGAAACCTTTCCCGGGCTATGAAAGTGTGTAAATAGGCAGGTAAGCCTCAGCCACGGAGAGAGGGCATGGAGAACCTGCTCAGGTTGCTTCCTCCACATCCTCTGTTCTCAATCCCCAAGAGACCTCGGGGTTTCGATTGGAAGTAGGGAGCCTGGAAAGCAGAGTTCAAGGGTCAGACTGGACTTTGGTTGAGGGGTGGGAAGGGGATGGTATTACTTGCTAACAATGCAAATACTTGTGACTAGATTCCCTCCTAGAACCAAGAGGAGTATTGCAGACAAGTCACCTCTAATGTAGATGCTGTCCCAACCCACGGGAAAGCCTTTGGTAAAGAGAGGGCAGCCTGGGGAGCAGGGGGAGCAATCCGAAAGGTGGGAGACACTGCCTAACGCGTCAAGTCAGCCCATTACAAGGGAACAGCTGTCCAAAGGGGTCGATGAGGCAAAACAATGGGGCCAGGGTTGAGAGTCCCAGTGGCCCCCACCAGGAGAGCCCATCAGCAGAGTTTCAGAAATTCCTGGATCCAGCGAGTGACAGGAGCAGGGCTACTCCTCTGTAGCTGGAAGTATAGCCCCTGATCACAGCTCCCCAGAATCCTTGGCCTCGGCGACGTCAGACAAGCCTCAGTGCACATGTCCAGGCAGTTGTTCTCAATGCTATTTGGTTCTTTGCTTCCTGGGAAGCACTGTCTTCCTCCCAAGAGAAAATCTTCCTCCCGCAGCTGCTGGGACCCGTCTCTGGAGGACAAGGAGCAGGAAGAGTCGGCTCCCTGAGTCGGGACATAGCCAGGTTGTGGCTGGGAGCAGATTATGGCTATTGCTTCCCGGGGTGAGAAACCCCTTCCAAAGTTTTTGTGGGGGAAAAAATTTTTTTTTAAATAAAATCCTTAACCCTGTCTTCCCTTCCCCATTCCCTTCCCCAAATGATATTTCAAAAGAGGAGCAATAAGCCTAGTTTAGAAACTCTCCAGTACAAAATCCGCCTTGTGGTGGTTACTCGCCACCCACAGTCCAGGGCTAGGCAGCCGCTACTTCCGAGCTGCTCACAGGTCCCTGTCAGAGGCCAGCTTCCCCACAGGCTGGGGGCCACCTGGCTGCTCAGGAAGGTAGGCCATCGGCACCCCGTCTGTCCTGACAGGCTCCTTCTCTTCAGGTGGGCCCACTGGAGCGGCCCCCGCGGAGCGGGCGGGGGGCCCCGGGCCCTCCTGTCAGATGGCGCTCTCGGGGGAAGCTCTGTGCAGCGTGGCGTTGCGCTCGTTGAGCAGAGTTGTGGTCTCGTCCACCACAGGCAGCTCAGGCTTCTCCGCCAGGTTCTCCGTGCAGATGGTGCACCCGTCCAGGGGAAACTGAGGGCTGGTCTCCATCCGTGAGGCCAGCAGCCCATTCTGGTACTGTTGGCGGGTGATCTGCAAGAGGAGCAATGAGTCAGTAAGAGCGGGAGCTGGGAGGCCCATCGCACCAGTGACCCGGGGAAGCAGAGCCGGCAGGATGGAGGCTGCAAGTCCAGGTGCGAGGATGTGACCAGGGGGAGTCTCCGGAAACCTGTCACAAGAGTTAGCAGCAGGAGCAAGAAGGACTCTCACGTGGGCCCTGTGTTCCGGGTGGCGGGGGAAAGAAAGAGTTGCTGATTCCTGAGGCAGTGATCCAAACGCCAGACCGAGGCTAGGGGAGCACTCACCTTGATATACTGCAGGTCCATGAGCGCCCGGACACTGAAGTCAGAGATGTACTGGCCCAGGACAGAGCTGCCAAGCTGGTTGCTGCTGCCTGCCAAGGGGGCTGGGCTGGAGAGGTCTGTGCGGTCCGGGCAACTGAGGGAGGCTGAGCGGCTCAGGCAGGTGGGGTGCGATGGGGAGCGGTCTGTGGGGAGAAAGAGGCTGTCAGGCCCCGACAGGCACCACCCTGGACTGTGGTGCCCTCCTGGCTAGGCCTGTCCCATGGATGCCAGGGGATGCTACCCCCACTGGGAATGGAAACACTTCGTAAGGACAGTCAGAAGCTTTAACCTCATCAAAGCAAACGAGTTAGTTTGTTTAGCAGTGTTGTGCAATAACTATTAAAAAGTCTAACAAAACAGAAAACAAAAACCAAAGACTCAAAAGTTTATGGCTACAAAACCCTAACAACTGATCAGTCCAGGGCAGCACGATGGTTACCCTCGTGTGGCGGCCGCTCTCATCTCAGTAACAGCTCATGTCAATGGACACAAACCGCATACCTTTAAATTATATTAAAAGAAAAATTACACAATCTGCACTCTCATCTCTCTCATACACACACCCTCAACATGACACCCTGCTCATAACTAAAAATGCTCTTGAGACGTCAAATATTTGTTCTGCACATGACCTGTTCTGTGTGGACAGTCCTACCCACTGTCTGCTGAGCCCCAGCCTGACCGGGGGCAGGGGCAGCACGTTCCTTCCCCAGGAACTAGAGGCCCCAGATCGCCAGGCTTCCCATCCCAGCTAGTGCCAGTCCCCCTCCCGGGAGGCAAAGCCTGGGCAGTGTTGGCGGTGCCTCTTCCCGCCACCAGGCAGCACAGGCCTCATTCCGTTGACTAACCAGGGGAGCGGGATGACTCAACCTCAAATGAGGAACACACTCCTTATTTTGAAAAGGAAACTGCACACATTATTGTGCTCTTATTTTTAAAAATATTTATAAGGCAATGAAATCCACAAAGAAGTTCATTGTGAAGGCATGCTGGCTTGTTTCAAACAGGAAATAGACTAAGCTGATATGCTTAGTTAAGGACTAAGTTACTACCTAACTACTGAGTTAGCCGTTCTAACAAATAGCTCAGTGAAGAGAGCAAACATCGGGTGACTGAATGACCAATGGAGCTTTGAGCAAGGGAGGCTGCATCAGTAATGCACCATCGTTGAGCTTCAGTCAGAAAACAAGGAAAATATAGTCTGGATATTCTACAATTGGGTAGTGTACAACCGTTAGAGCAGGGAGGGGGAAACTTTTTCTGCCAAGGGCCATTTGAATATTTATAACATCATTCAAGGGCCATATAAAATTACCAACTTAAAAATTAGCCTGCTCTATTAGCCTAAATACTTAATTAACTCCCCCCTAATGCCTGGGCAGGGCCAGACCAAATGGTCTCACAGGACGTCGATGGCCCAAGGGCAGGACATTCCCCACCCCCCATTAGAGGATCATGTGCATGTATCACTTATTCTAAACTAAGTAACACCTCGGATTAAGTTCTAGAAGAAAACAAATACTGGGGAGAGCAACCTTTCACATTAATGGGAGCATTTGAGATCTTGCTTCCTGGCAACTGTTATCAGTTTAGTTCAAATAAACTCTTACAAAAACTAAAGAAAACCCAAAAAACACACACACAAAAACACTTAACATTAATTAATTATTTGCTTTTAATTAATGCTTATTAACATGCCAGAACAGGAAATTAATTTAAAACCAACACAGATTGGTGACATGGCCTATTAAAAATAGAGGTCCAGCCCTAACTGGTTTGGCTCAGTGGATAGAGCGTCGGCCTGTGGACTGAAGGGTCCCAGGTTCGATTCTGGTCAAGGGCATGTACCTTGGTTGTGGGCACATCCCCAGTAGGAGGTGTGCAGGAGGCAGCTGATCGATGTTTCTCTCTCATCAATGTTTCTAACTCTCTATCCCTCTCCCTTCCTCTCTGTAAAAAATCAATAAAATATATTTAAAAAAATAAACACTATAGAGACTTATGAACTACCACAGTATCTATCTTCCAGATTTCCACACCCACTAAAAAAAAAAAAAAAAAAAAAGAGGTCCTAAAGAAAAGTACAACAAAATATGAAGCATCTGTTTCTGAATAATGAAATTATAATGCTTATTAATTTTATTTTTTCCCCTATGAGCTATGTTACTTTTATGATTAAAACAAAGCAATATGTGTAACAAAAATGGAATTTTTTAATTTGGTAATTCTACTTCTAAAAGAATATTCTAAGGATATAATCTCAAACACAGATGACATTTTTCATAGAGGTTTACGTCATGGTATTATTTAGCATATAGACCCCCATGAATATGCATAAAGGGAATAACAAATGAAGGCACATCTGCCTGGTGAACTCTGTGTAGCTCTAACAAGAAAGCTTATGGAAAAGCATCTCTGCTCCCATATTACATAAAAACATCAGGATTCAAACCCTGTATGCACAATCTCCTGGCCATATGTGAAACAAGAAAGTGCAGAAGAGGCAGAGGGAGGCTGGTCAGTGAAGGCCAAATGGCCCATCTGCTCTCATCAGACACCCCCTGCTCAGAGCCATTACCGACTTCCTGCCTCCCATCACAGCCAAAAGTTTGTTGTGTCTGAAAGGGACCAGTGACTTCTCAGTCACCTTTAACATTTTTTTAGAAGAGGATCAATAGTAAAGTGTGCTTTGGAGCAGTTTAGAAGAAAAAACCAGATGCAGGAATATAAAGTGGGAAACAGCTGCCTGCAGTGCTAGGCTTTCTGGCCTGTGGAGGCTCAGGAGCTGCTCTAGGTTACGCACTGAGCCTGGACTCTTAACTTCCTCAGGGCTCACCGGGCCAGGCCAGGGCTCTGGTGACAAGGCCAGCACCTCCCGCCACCATCTGCTGCCTTGGATCATGGGGGACAGGGATGCTGCCAGTGAGTAGGAATCAGTCTGGCCAGCACGTGCGTGCGTGCGTGCGTGCGTGCGTGCACACACACACCTCCTCAAAGACTGAAGAACCTTCAGGAACCTCTTCCAGGACCAGGGCAAAGCCATCCAGTAACTGAGCTCTAGGCCAAGCTGGCTCTCAAGTGTGAACAGGTGGGGAGCCCCAGTGCCTACTGGGACAGGTTAATGCAGCCGTGGTGTGTGGGCTCAGGCGACAGGTGGCAGTGCAATATTCTCCGCCATGCCATGTTACCTGAGAGCCAGGAGAGCAGGGAGTTCTGCTTGCCAGGCGGACACCCGACCTGGGATGAAGGCACTGGAGCAAAAGAGGAAAAGGTCAGTGCTGGGTGAGGAGGCAGGACATGGAGCCACAGGAACGGGCTGGAGAAGCAGACCTGCTGTCCAGGCTTCCTTGGGCAGTGAGGGGCTCAGTGGGAAAGGAGACACGGCTTTGACTCACGAGCCCTGCTCAGAGAAGGGCAGGTGCTGGCAGAGGCGCCCAGAGCTCCCACAGTGAATGCAGAGCCCAGAAGACATCCCTTTCCCTTCCGGCCACTCCAGTGGGAACTGAGAGCCTCCAGGTCAAGGGACAGAGCGCAGGACCATGACCCAGGCCCCTGAGGCACTAGGGGCAGAGAGCGCCTGGAGGAAATGTCCCATGACTGAGCATCCTTCTGAACAAGGTTTCCCCAGGCTGGACGCTGAGCAGTCCTCCCAGGGCCGCCAGTCCAAAACCCGGGTCCCCTCCCCTCCCTCACAGGCCGGCTCGTGCTGGCAGGGGCAGAGCTGTGTCCATAGGCATGGATGCCCTGGCCCCCCACACGGGGTCCTCTTTGTCAAAGGAAAACAACAGGCACAGCCGAGGCTCCCAGAAGCTACAGCACCTGCCTCATCTGTGGCCTGTCCCCCAGCACCAAAGTGGACTTCCACTCTCCAGCCCACAGCCACCCAGGCCCCTCTCGTGGTTGGGGTGTGTGTCCCACGATGAGTGAGGAGCTGTGCTGGCCCCTTTGGCAAGGGGCACCTGAGCTACCCAGGACTGGGGAAGCAGAGGGCACTGGGGTGGCCAGAGAGGTCCTTCCTTGGTCTTGCCATAACCTCTCTTGGAGGTGGCCCAGTACCCTCTTTGCCCCAAGTCCCTTTATTCCATCACAACCAACCCTTAACCAAGAGGCAGTGGCTAAGCCATGAGAAACCAAACCTGCCTGTAACCTGCCCTGGCCTGGCTCCCAACTTCAGGCACTTTGGACGCTTCACCCAATCCCTTGGTTGCCCTCTCCCAGGCTTCATAGGCGAGACCCACAGCCTCCCTCCACATGCCCACTCTCTCAACTCCCCGCCTGCCGTGATGGCTCGTAAGGGTCACCATGGCCCGTGGGCCCACTGGCCCATTCTATTCTCAAAGGCCATCGACAGCTTCCTGCTTCCTATCACAGCCATACACCATCGACTTTCTGGGGCTCCCCGACTCATCCTTACTCCCAGTCTTCCTCCCCTCTGGCAGGCAGGCCTCCCCACCATCTCAGGACACACTCTCGGCTCCCTCCAGGCTTTTGCTCAGAATCCCACCCACCCCACTCCATCCTCTGAATCATTGCTCTTCCAGGCCACCTCCTCTAGGCCCAGACCTCACAGGGCTCCCTCTCCTCGAAACACTCAAGTTATGAGCCATCTCAATGCCAAGGAGCTGGGGCCACTCACTGCCGCCCTCACCCCAGGCCGCTGGAGTGCAGCCAGCGCAGCCCAGCCACTCACCAGTGGTTAACGAGGACAGCGCCATGGTCCCGTAGTAGGAGAAGGCACCCGTCTCAAACTTCATGTTCTCCTTCCCAGCCTCCACCTCCACCTTCCCCTGAAAGAACACAGGGTTAGGGTTATAGAGTGAAAAGCAAAAAACAACAACAAAAAGATGAGGCAAGAGGGAGACATGAGGGGTGATGGCACCGTGAGCTGCTCGGAAGAGGATGGGCGATGGGGAGCCGAGGCCCGGAGCAGGCACACAGTCTCGGGGCAGGAAAGCCCTGCATCCCACATTTCGCAGTGAGGCAAGCAGGTGTGGGCAGGCTCACCTGCAGGATGAGGATGAAGTAGTCGGCCGGCTTGTTCCGGGTGTACAGATAGTGGTGCACATAGTATTTGTTGTGCTCATCAAACTTGAGTTCCTGAATGACGTCCGGGTACTTGAGCAGCCGAAGCAGGATCTTCTCTGATATCAGAGCAGGGCTGAACTGGGGGACTTCTGCAGGGGAGAGGGAGACTGCACATGAGACCCGTCGCTGCAGCACAGGGACAGCTCCCTCACTGCCAGGCTCTTCCCTTCGGTTCTGAGAAAAGGGAGAGCCCTGGGGTCCACACTGGTCAGACGGGAGTCTATTGGCCTTGAATGGTAGCTCCTGCACTACCCGGCCATGATCTTGGGCAATTACTTAACCTGTATATCAGTTTGCTCATCTGTGAAATGGGGGTTAAAAACTTCAGAGTGGTTGTGAGGTTAAACAGAATAATACATGTAAAGCACTTAGACACATCCTTGGCATAAGGAAAGTGCTTGATGATTGTTATCATCATCGATATCATCCATACCCTGGCAGAAAAAATAAAGGAGAAGGAATTACTGAAGTCTGACTGGGATAGGGGGAGGGAGTAGGCAGGTGTCTTTCTAATCCATCGCCCAGGCCCCCAAGGGAGCTGTGAATCAGGGGTGAGAAGAGCTATGACATTGATTTACAGGTCAAGTCCGGTACATGAGGCAGAGGGGAGGCGGGAGAGACAAGGACAGAGCTAGATGCAGGCTCCTCAGAGGGGATGAGCCAGCAAGGGCCATGCGCTGTACCTGGGCAGGCCCACAGCACATGCAAGAGCCTCCTTCTCCCTCCCACTCCACAAGCCTCGATGGGCCTAGCTCAGGTTCTCCTGAGGCTTATTTTCAAAACTAACTTGATACTTTCTAGAAGTCTAGAAAGGGGAAGCAAATCACAGGGCATGTCCAGGTGGGAGCTGCCTCGCCCCTTCCAGAGGCAGCTGGGTTTCCCTGCACCTTGCATCTGTGTAGCCTCATCCCAGGAGGGGAGTAGCTAGAGGCCCAGTCCTTCTCCCTCTGTGACTGTCCCACCAACAATGAAGGCCATCCTCTCGCTCTTACCCGTGGACAGAAAGCGGTGAGCAGCCAGGAGTAGCTGAGGTGAAATTTTCACCTTGAGTTCATTGTCAGTATCCTTGAAGGCTGAGAAGTCCCGTTTGTTCTTCTCAGCTACCCGTTTCCGGCTTCGGTTGTCAGCTGCAAGAGAATGAACTGGAGCTGAGCATGCTGTCTCCACAGTGGACTCGGGAACAGACTAGAACCTGTCCACCAGCTGCCGGCTCGGCCGTCCCTCCCTCCACACAGAACCTGCAGTGCCTGGGCCAGGGCAAGTCCCCGGGCTGATGCTGAGCCACAGAAGCCAAGAGGAACCAAGCAGCCTCCGGTCCCTGCTCCAAGCAATATGCTCCCAGGTCGTGTGGGCCTGTGTCCCTGCACGGTGGCCTTCCCACCCAGGCCAGCAGACGTCAGGCCTGAGCGGGAAAGGGACTCTGGGTCTGTGGGGGGTGGACTCACTGTACATATCGGACTCTGTGTCCCTGCATGGTGGCCTTCCCACCCAGGCCAGCAGACGTCAGGCCTGAGCGGGAAAGGGACTCTGGGCCTGTGGGGGGTGCACTCACTGTACATATCGGACTCGTCCAGGATCTCGGACTTGATGATCTCCTCGATGACGTCCTCCAGGGTGACCAGGCCCAGGACCTCGTAGAAGGGGTCACCTTCCCCCTCGTTGTTCACCTTCTGCACGATGGCCAGGTGGGACTTCCCTGGGGGACAACGCAATGAGTCAGACAAGAGCAAAGGGACCAATCATGAGACTCCTCCACCAAAATGTTAACACACCTGAGTCATTGGGGTGGGGTCAGGGGTAGTTTTTTCCCCTTTTCTATATTTCCTGGAGTTTCTATTGCAAACAGATACTGCTTTTATGAAAAGGAAAACCAGAAGTATTTTTTACTGTCAAGGCATTACGGACCATTGGCTTAAATGGAATGAAAAGGGCAAGGCCCTCCTGGGGAGGGGAAGACCCACACTGACAACTTGTGGACAGAGAAGCCATATGTCATAGGCAGGCAAGTGCCAGCTGGACACGGGCTCAGAGGACGCCCACCTTCCCTGGCTTCAAGGGCCATTCACAATACCTCCCCCAGCTCCTTGGCAGAGCCCCCGCACCCCCACCCCCCCTGCAAGTACCCTGGGGCCAACACTGTCCAAGGCAAAGGCTCTGCATTCCCCAAACCATTAACAAATTAGCCCGGTATAATTAGGCCAGGCAGGCACTGTAATTAGAGAAAGGCCACCCTTTCGACCTAAAGCAAGAGAAAGATAGAAAGGGGTTGGGGGGAAACCTTCCACAGAAGCTTTGTGGGTGCCTGGGTGCCCTCCTGGCTCCCCGCCCCTGCTCTTGTGCCCCAGAACCCAGTGTGTGACAACAGGAGACCCCCCAGAGGGGCCTGGCCCACACTCCGGGGTGAACAAGGTGTGCCCCACACAGGGGGACACAGATTTGCAGCAGCCTCAGGGAGAAAGCCCTGGGAGAGCTGTGAAGGTCAAGTCAGATTTCTCACAGATTCCCCTTCACAATCCAGTCTTAGGGCCTCACTCTCAGGACGTCCCTGCAGACCAGGTTCTCCAGATCCTTAGGCCACAGCAAACCCACCAGGCCCAGCATGCGCCCTTCAGAGCTCCTGGGGGCCTCTTAGGGAGAACAGAGATGCCAGTCCTCACAGCCAGCATTTGGAAAAGCAAACGGAAAGTGCCTGAGCGCACCCGTGTGAAGGGGGAGGACTGTCCTGTGAAACATCCTCGCACACAGTGCTGGTAGTACGGTACCGATCTCCAGCTTGGGGTTGTGGTCAAAACACTTTCAGGACCTTGCTAGACAGACCATGGCTAGACTCGACTGAAGATTCCCCTGTCTTCTAGCGATGAGCCAACGAGAGCGAGTGATCTGCCAGGGCCCTTGAACCTGGCCTCCCCACCTGCCAGAGGCTGCCCTGCAGGACAGCCCTCTAGAAACAGTGCTGCGGGCCGGCGCAGCCAGCTTCGACCAGGTCCTCCGACAGGAAACCAGAGTGCAAGCAGGCAGCTTCTATCACCTTCCTGATGCCCAGTGCTGCGGGAGACAGGCAGGCCCTCACAGGGCTCTGGTTGGTGTGCAGGAAAACAGACACATTTCAGGAGGCCGATTTGGCAGCAGGTCTCAAAACCAAGGGTCCCTAACCTTGGCCTCAGAAATTCCACTTGTAGGAACTTACCCTATGGATGTAATCTTCACTAAAGCAGAAAGACACAAAAGCAAAGGGGTCATCAAAACATTCTTTTTCACAGCCTCAAACCAGAGACCATCTGAATCAATTGCAACAGAGCAGGAGTGCGGGACAGGGGCTACTGCTGCTGGGGAGAGGCAGCAGGGCCTGAGGGACGAAATGTGGGACGAAACCCGAGACAGGCCCTTAGTGGAAAAGCAGGTGATAGGACTGAATGCATGGTGCCATCTGCCTGCATGGAAATGGGGGTGGAGGGTGGAGAGGGCCTTGAACTGTCTGGAAAAGGTAACAGTGGTCATCTTTGGGGGCTTTTGAAGTTGGGGGGGCTAGTATCACTCTATTCACTTCCATATTCTATTTGATGGGCATGTTTCACTTCTATATATTTTTTTCTATCTATATTTTTTTTGACAAAAATATTAAGGAGAGCCTGGCTGGTGGGGCTCAGTGGTTGAGCGTTGACCTATGAACCATGAGCTCACAGTTCAATTCCTGGTCAGGGCACATACCCAGGTTGCGGGCTCCATCCCCAGCCGATCAATGATTCTCTCTTATCATTGGTGTTTCTATCCCTCTCTCCCTCTCTCTTCCTCTCTGAAATAGATAAAAATATGTTTTAAAAAATATTAAGGAGAAACACAAAATTAAGGGGAACTGGTAAGAGTCTAGGGTGAGCAAGGCATTGCGGCACAAGGAGCCCAGGAATGGGGTGAGTCTCTGAATGCTGCCCAGTTAGCAGCACCTGCTTATACCCTAGGAATCAGAAACCAGCAGATTCAGCATCAATAATCGGAGAAAATGTCCCCCCACTGAAACCTCCAATCAACCCATGATCAAGGGTTGCACGAGGCTTCACTGGGAAAGGCTGGTGGTTCCTCTAAAAGACAGAAATATCCTCCTGTGAGTGAAATGCATGGATTTCTTGTGCTGGATTGGGGCCACTCTTTGCCTCCCTGCCTGCTTTCTGAAGCTCCTGTCTGTGGAACCCACTGGTGTGTGTGGCACCCTCTAGTGGCAGCACCATCAAGATGAGTACCTTGTAGATATGCTGGCCTGGGGCACTGCCCACTCACCCCTGCTCTGCATGCTAAAGAGCCTGGCGCACTGGCGCTGACTGTGGCCGGCTGGTTGCGGCCCCACACAAAGGGCTAGTCCGTCACCCTCTGCTGACCCGGCCGTGGGACTCTGGGCTGTGTCTGCCTTTTCTCATTTGTCTGCCCTTCCCAAAGTCAGCAATGCCTGCAGTGGTGAGGGTCTCGTGCTCAGCCTGCAGTCTTTGGCCAGGGGCCGCTCTCCCTCCTCCGGCAAGCTCCTGGCGTTCTGACCTCAGGCCGGCCCTGTCCTCTGGACTCAGGAGGGCACCTGGTCCCTTGCCTTGTCACTTTAAATAAAAACTATATGTCAAAGTGTCTCAAATAAATACTTGCAGCCCAGTCCTCTTCTGTGCCCTCCAGACTCCCACTGCTTGCTGACAGCTAGAGCCAAGTGGCTGTCTAACACCTAGGACTTACTGTCAAAACCAAGCTCCTGCTCTTCCTCCCAGCCTCCCCATCTCCCTCTCTCCAACTGATCAGCATGGAGAGAAAAGACTCTGTCTCCTCTATTTCTCTACCCTTCTACATCCAACCCTTTCAGCAGACCTGTCAGCTCTGCTTACAAGAGGCACCCGGAACCCAGCCTCCTCTGGCAGCCTGCACTGCCACTGTCCCATTCTGGGCCACAGGCATCTCCTTCTCACCCGGAGGGTGGGAACAGCCTCTCACCATCTCCCTGCTTCACCCTGAACCCGAGTCCACTCTCAACACAGCACCAAGGGGGACCCCTTACAGGGAAGTTAGGTTGCCTTACGCCTCACTCCACGCAGGAGCCACATTCCTCCGTGGCCAGGTCCCAGACACCCCTAACCCATCTCCTACTCCTCTCTCCTATGCTCCGGTCAGTCTCAGCCTCCTTGCTGTCCCTCAAACACCCAAGGCTGCTCCCTTAATCTGGCCGTCCCTCCCCTACACATCTGCTTAGCTCGCCCCACCTTTATGTCTCTGTTCAAATGTCACCCTCCTGGTGAGGGCCTCACTGACAACCACCCCTCCTCTAGCACCCCAAGCTGGTCATCAGTTTATTACCTGAAATAAATGATATAACATGCTTACTCACTTTACTTATGGTTTATAGCTCCTCTCCTCTTACTAACTGCGAGTCCATTATAGCAGGGCTTCAGTCTGTATTCCCCAAATATAGAAGACTGTTCAGTAAGTGTTCAGTGAATGTTTATGGGGAATGAGTTCGTTCACACAGGGAGGCTAGCAGTGAAAGGATTATTTTGAATTTTAGTAATTAAGAAGTTTCTGTAATTCAAAATTACTGTTAACTCATTTACCATCTATATATATAAAAGCCTAAGAGACCATTACGACCGGTCGTTCAGTGCACTGACCACCAGGGGGAAGATGCTCAATGCAGGAACCGCCCCCTGGTGGTCAGTGCGCTCCCACAGCCAACCTCCCATGGCTGGCCAACCTCCCACGGTCCCTCACCCTGGCCAGTTAGGTGGTCAGTGCGCTCTCACAGCCAACCTCCCGCGGTCCCTCCCCCCAGCCAGCAGCCCTGATCAGCCAGCCAACCTCCCGCAGTCCCTTCCCCCGGACTGGGCTAGACGGCCCTGATCGCCGGCCAGGCTGAGGGACCACACCCGTGCATGATTTCGTGCACCAGGCCTCTAGTTTAAAATGAGAGGATCAACTTAGGACTTACATGTTTATGATTTTCATTGTATGGAATTCAAATCTAACATAGAATTTTATTTTAATGAGTCTCCTCATCTTATTAGTAGTTTCCATTCAACTGGATAACTGGATTTTGGAGGTGGTTGGGATGAGAAAGTAAACATGAAAATTTAAATAATACCCCTACCCCGAAAGCTGAGAATCCCACATTTTTTAAAGCAGTCTTTATTAAAAAAAAAAAAAGACTGAAGAAATATACCTAAATGTTCATATTTGGCTGACCCATAAAAAACTGCTGACAGTCGACAAAATAAGAATCATATGATTTAACCTAAAAGTATGGGAAATTAAGAATGGTTTTAGTTTTCTTTTTTTATACTTTTCTGAATAGAAATTGCAAAATTTCCATAATCAATACCATAAATGTTATAATCAGAAAGGTACACATACATTAAAGTAACTGTTAAAAGACTCTCTTGCCCAGTAGGTGTGGTTCAGTGGTTGAGTGTCGATCTATGAACCAGGAGGTCACATGCCCGGGTTGCCGACTCGAGCACTAGCAGGGGCGTGCAGGAGGCAGCTGATCAATGATTCTCTCTCATCACTGATGTTTCTATCTCTCTCTCCCTCTCCCTCTCTGAAATAAATAAAAAATATATTAATTTTTTAAAAAAACCTCCCATACTGCTTCCTCTGGGACTTGGGGCTTCCTTAGCCTTTAATTCGAGCACTGCTAAGAACCTGGCTGTGGGAGAGGGGTACCTTGAAGCTGCTGTCCCTTGGTCTCCTCTGGGCCACACCTGGCTGCCAGCTTGCCCACCAAGCCCTTCGTCACCCAGGTTTCCAGCCAGGTCTCCTCCTAGGTTAGAGAACTGCACATGAGGCTTCTAGAAACCCCAGAGGTGCCGGGCAGACCAGACAGCAAGCCCAGGCCTTTTCCACTGCCCTCTCTCACCTGGAACAGGGGGAGGGAGCGAGAGAACCCAGACATGCGTTCAGGGACAACCCTTCCCCTGGCTCAGCCCTGGGTGCCCCAGCTCTTCCTTTCCCGGAACTTGCACGGCTATGCGGCCTGCTTGTGCCATCGGCCGACTGCTGTCCATGTACCGGGAGCAGGCTGAAGCTCGGCCAGGCCTACACTGTGACTTCACTCCTCTCCGTATCTGCTCACCCTCCTCCCACTCCAAGCCAGGAGCACAGCAGCTGCTCCGGACTCTTTGCTGGATACACATAGGTTGTCTCTGGAAGCCCAGGCCCCAGCCCCTGCTGTGTCCTCCTCCCTCATAAAAAGCTTTATCTTTCAAAGACCATTAGAAGGACACATCACTAGGTACTGGGTTTTAAAGTCTACCGGAGTCCTGTGAGGGCCTTACTCACCAGCTCTGGCTGTTTTTCTCATGGGTTAGATCCAAAGGCCCCAGATCAGACATAGGTTCCACCACCCAAGATGCTGTCATCGGCATCCTCCTTACTGGCCTCCCCGGCAAGTCCCACCTCCCACCATCCCAGGTCCCCAGAACTGGCCCTTAGCTCCCAGGCCCTCCCATCGGGTCCTTCTTTCTCTCCCTCCACCCTGGCCACAGGTCACAGTAGGATTAAGTGACTATTAATAGTGCTGACCTCAACCAGCAGTAGGAGAGGGCCCAGCCCAGCCAGACGCAGGCAAGGCAGGAGAGGGCCCAAGGGGACACAGCAGCAGGCAAAGAATCCTGCACAGCTCTCCCGTCCCACACCCCTCGCTCACAGATGGGAGGGTGATCTCTGTAGAGGGCCAGGCTGGGCGGGCGAGAGGAAAATGTTTACTCAATGAGCAACTTAAAAGAACACTGAGGAGATCCTTCATTTTAAGATAAATTAATACATATTATCAGACCACAATGCCTGATACAGTAGTACTGGGGAAAACAAGGACATTTTTTCTTCAGGATTTGGTAGTATGTGTCAAAATATAAAATGTGCAGGGACTGGACTCAGCCAATCTTCCACTTCTAGGAAAAACCTTAATATAAAGGAAGCACCCAAGCCAGTGTGCAAGGTATGCCCAGGAAGATCTGTCCAAGGTAGTTTACAACTGGTACTGCAGCCACTGAAAAAAGAGGCTGAGGCCAGAGATTTAAAGAAATGGTGCTCACCGATCGTATAAAGCAGAAAATTACAGAATAGAAAGGAGCAATTTATAGTAGTTTTTTATGCTTTAGCTTAATGCATTTTAAAATCAATATGTATTATTTTACTCTTTCCTTTTATAATCAGAAGAGATAAGAACATCTCATTTTGAGAGGGGGAGAAAAGCAATATAGCTCATTGCTGACTTACTAGAAGAAAATGCAACAAAGCATTTCATACTTGGGGTGGTGGAATAAGTATCACTTTCACTTCTTAATCATTTTCCATGTTCTCAAAGTTTCTACAATAAATATATTACTTTATTTTTACTTTTTTTGCTCCGTCACCTCCACTGTGCAGTGTGCCATTGGTGGATGCCAGAATGAACTTAACCCTTTCCCTTCTGCTGCTGGACATGATTATTTCCAGTATTTTCCTACTGTTCCCGTCAAGTCCATCATTTTACCCATGTGAGATGACAATACATTTCAAGATGTATCCAGGTCAAAGGGTTCATGCATTGACAAATCTTTCAGAAGCTTCGCAGTTTACACTCTCACCAGCACAAATTATATTCGGTGCTTCTTGAGCCATTCCTCAACCCCTAGCATGAGGCTAAATATACAGCAGGCCCTCAATAAGTCAGCCATTCAATAAATACCACCAATGAAAAGACTGTATTATAAACTGGTTATGTTTTTAAAGGAAAGAAAGAAAAATGGAAGGCAAGACCAAGACAAAAAAGAATAGAGCAAAAATGAAAGAGAAGGTGATAGGAGGGTAGCCGCATGGAAAGGAAAAATGGAAAAACAAACATGGCCAAAACAGACGGGTGCACAGGGAAAAGGATTCCTACAGACTTCCCGAGAGACCTGCCCACCATTCTGAGCCAGACACCTCCTATGCACACGTAAGAGAGACCTGCTGTCTAGAACCTTTTAGAACAGGGTCTCCGAAGGGGGACTCATCCAACATAAATAAGCAATTTTGCCTTTTGTTTATACACAGGCTGACAAGAACCCGGTAGGGAAATCCCAGGAATAAAGCAAGCACAAAGGCCTACAAAGGCCCGAGGCCACCCTCTCCACTCCTGCCAGCCCTGGCAATCAGCGCGGGGGAAGCAGTAACCATAGAGTCAGGGCTGAGGGATTGGCAAAAATAATTCAAAATTATTAAGAAAACTATTTGAACCTGGCTAAAGAGGCTCAGTGGAAGAGTGTCAACCTATGAACCAGGAGGTCACGGTTCAATACCTGATCAGGGTACATGCCCAGGTTGCAGGCTCAGTCCCCAGTAGGGAACATGCAGGAGACAGCAGATCAATGATTCTCTCTCATCATTGATGTTCCTATCTCTCTCTCCTCTCTGAAATCAATAAAAACATATATTTAAAAAAGAAGAAAACTATTTGAAACCCAGGCTTACAGTCACAGTCGGTACTGACAAATCCCATCATAAGGATATTTTGTGCCTCGTAAAAGGATATAAAGGATGTGCTAGAGATAATATGAATAGTAACTAATAGCAGACATCTAAAAATTATAGTTATGCCCTAGCCAGTTTGACTCAGTAGATAGAGCGTTGGCCTGTGGACTGAAGGGTTCAAGGTTCGATTCCGATCAAGGGCACAAGCCCAGGTTGCGGGCTTGATCCTCAGTAGAGGGCATGCAAGAGGCAGTCAATCAATGATTCTCTCTCATCATTGATGTTTCTATCGCTCTCTCCCTCTCCCTTCCTCTCTAGAATCAATAAAAATAAAAAAATAAATTAAAAAATAATAAAAATATATTTTAAAAAATAAATAAAAATTATGGTTATTTCCCTGGCCAGTGTGGTTGATCATTGTCTGTGCACCAAAAAGCCAGGGCACATACCCAGGTTGCTGGCTCGATTCCAGATTGGGGTGCATGCCAGTGGCAACTGATCAATGTTTCTCTCTCCTCCTCTCCCTTCCTCTCTAAAAGATAAAAAAACATATTTTTTTAAAAAGTATGGTTATTTCAGCCCTAACCGGTTTGGCTCAGTGGATGGAGCGTCGGCCTGTGGACTGCAGGGTCCCAGGTTCGATTCCGGTCAGGGGCATGTACTTAGGTTGCGGGCACGTCCCCAGTAGGGAGTGTGCAGGAGGCAGCTAATCGATGTTTCTCTCTCATCGATGTTTCTAACTCTCTATCCCTCTCCCCTCCTCTCTGTAAAAAATCAATAAAATATATTTTTTAAAAAAAAGTATGGTTATTTCATCTTTACCTCTTTAAAAATGTGTTTATTTAATAATACATGTATTAGAAAATAGTACATGTATATAACTATTGAGTGAATGGAGGTACAAATTTTAAAAATGTCTTTAACAAGGTGTATGATCACAAAAGCCTGGAGAGCTCCCTTCACAACAGCCCTGTAAAAATGGCCAGACCTTAGCTGTCTCTATCCACAGTAGACACCTGGGTGTCCCCCTCAAGGCACACCTCCCCCCAGCTACAGAGAAGTTGGGGTGAACAAGGGGTGAGCATATTGTGGTGAGCAGGGCCCAGGTGCTGCCCAGGTGCCTCAAGTATGATTGACCCCACTCGTCACAGGAGGAAACTGAGGCCCAGAGAAGTCCTGTCTAGGACCAACCAAGGAGGGGTGAGCAAGCTGGGATTCAGAAATGGAACTTCTCTAAACAGCTTTCTTTTAACCAGAATGCCCAGAGCATAAAGCTGTTGACAGAAGAGAAACCAAGATGGCGGCATAGGTAAACACCTGAAATTGCTGCCTCGCACAACCACTTCAAAAATACAACTAAAAGACAAAACGAACATCATCCAGAACCACGGGAAGGCTGGCTGAGTGGAAATTCTACAACTAGAAGGAAAGAGAAAAGCACACTGAGACTCAGAGGAGGTGCGGAAGTAAAGTGCAGAGGTACGGAGGCGTGCGGAAAGGGCTGGCAGCTGAGGACGCGGTTGTCTTTTTCAATCGGGAGGGAGTCTCAAGCTCCCAACTGCTCTGAACTCCAGTTCCAGGCGAGTCGCTGGGGACCCAGACTCATACGGGAGAAACTGGACTGTCTGGCATCAGTCAGAACTTGAGGGCGGCTTTCTCTCGAGAGGTGCTTGCAGCGATTACCGGGACACTGAGACGCAGGGCCTCTTAGGGTAGGACTGGGGAGCCAGCCATAGCTGCTTGCTCTGCCCTGTTGATCCCCTGAGACCCCACCCCACCCAAGCTATGTGCAGAGGCTTTTGCATATGAAAGGCCTGGCCCTTTGCAATCTAAAATTACCTAACAAACTGCAGCTGGGTCAGAGAAAGCCAGAACATCAAAAAGAAGGCCCAAGGCCCCACAGCAGCTTGCATTGCTTCACAGCTGGGCTCCTGCTGGGTAGCCTCAGGCAGAGGCTAAATTAGCACCTCCTTAGAGATCCAAGAGCCAGTGTACCCAGCAGTCAGAGTGGGACCATCCAGATTACAACTCCTCAGATCCATAAGGGACACACTCAGGGGGCAGACTCAGTGAGTACCAAAGCCCCACTGAAGCAATTCTTGCCCCAGAAGGGTGTCTCCAGCACAGAAGTTCTCCCACTGCAGACACAGCTGATTCTCACAGCCAATTGGCCTGGAGGTCAATTCCTCCCAGTAATACCTACAACAATCAAGGCTTAACTACAACAAGACTGTGCACAAAGCCCACAAAGGGGTGCACCAAGAGTGTCCACCTCTGGTAATTGGGGAGGCTGTGCCACTGGGACCTATAGGACACCTAGCACAGAAAGCCACTCTATCAACACAGGGAAGCATAAAAAATGCGGAGACAAAGAAACAGGTCACAAATGACAGAAATGGAGGAAAGCAAACTACTGGATATAGGGTTCAAAACCACACTTATAACGTCTTTCAAGAATTTTCTAGAAACTGCCAATAAATTTAGTAAGACCCTCAATAAGTCTAGTGAGACCCTCGAGATTATGAAAAAGGACCAACGAGAAATTAAGCATACACTGACTGAAATAAAGAATTTTATACAGAGTTCCAACAGCAGACTAGAAGATAGCAAGAATCAAGTCAAAGATTTGAAATATGAAGAAGTAAAAAACACCCAACTGGAAAAGCAAAACGAAAAAAGAATCCAAAAATATGAAGATAGTGTAAGGAGCCTCTGGGACAGCTTCAAGCGTACCAACATCCGAATTATAGGGGTGCCAGAAGAAGAGAGAGAGCAAGATATTGAAAACCTATTTGAAGAAATAATGACAGAAAACTTCCCCTACCTGGTGAAAGAAATAGACTTACAAGTCCAGGAAGCGCAGAGAACCCCAAACAAAAGGAATCCAAAGAGGACCACACCAAGACACATCATAATTAAAATGCCAAGAGCAAAAGACAAAGAGAGAATCTTAAAAGCAGCAAGAGAAAAACAGTCAGTTACCTACAAGGGAGTACCCATACGACTGTCAGCTGATTTCTCAACAGAAACTATGCAGGCCAGAAGGGATTGGCAAAAAATATTCAAAGTGATGAATAGCAAGAACCTATAACCAAGATTACTTTACCCAGCAAAGCTATCATGTAGAAATGAAGGTCAGATAAAGAGCTTCACAGATAAGAAAAAGCTAAAGGAGTTCATCACCACCAAACCAGTATTATAATGCTGAAAGGTATCCTTTAAGAAGAGGAAGAAGAAGAAAAAGGTAAAGATACAAATTATGAACAACAAATACATATCTATCAACAAGTGAATCTAAAAATCAAGTGAATAAATAATCTGATGAACAGAATAAACTGGTGAATATAATAGAATCAGGGGCACAGAAAGGGAGTGGACTGACTATTCTCGGGGGGGGGAAAGGGGTGTGGGGGGTGTGGGAAGAGACTGGACAAAAATCGTATACCTATGGATGAGGACAGTGGGGGGGGGGGTGAGGGCGGAGGGTGGGGTGGGAACCGGGTGGAGGGGAGCTATGGGGTGGAAAAAAGAGGAACAACTGTAATAATCTGAACAATAAAGATTTAATTTAAAAAAAAAAAGCTGTTGACAGATGGATGTCAGGAGACCCTAAGACTGGTCTCTCACCCCAGGACAAGTCTTCATGACTTTGATTTTTCATTTAGCCAGTAGTCTCTGGCTTTTTAAACCTTCTATTATGGAAAATATCAAACATATAGAAAAAGGAGGAAATAATATAATTATACTGTCAGGGCCCTTCCCCTAACTTCAACTAACTCCCCCGGCCAATCTGGTTGCCTCTTTCCTTCCACCCACTCCACTGGCTTATTTTGAAGCAAATCCCAGATTTTATCTGTGAACATCTAACAATTTTACAAGCATTTGATAGTGAATAAAGACTCTTAAAAAGCAAAACCACCGCCAGAACCGGTTTGGCTCAGTGGATAGAGCGTCGGCCTGCGGACTCAAGGGTCCCGGGTTCAATTCCGGTCAAGGGCATGTACCTTGGTTGCGGGCACATCCCCGGTGGGGGGCGTGCAGGAGGCAGCTGATCAATGTTTCTCTCTCATTGATGTTTCTGGCTCTCTATCCCTCTCCCTTCCTCTCTGTAAAAAATCAATAAAATATATTTAAAAAAAAAAAAAAAAGCAAAACCACCACACTATTACCACATACAGAAATTCCTTCAGAGCAATAACATCAACAGTGCTTTTTGTTGTTGTTGTTTTAAATCTATTTTTTATTTTTATTTTTTGTTAATCCTCACCATCGGATATTGTTTCCATTACTTTCCAGAGAGAGTGGAAGGGTGGGAGAGAGGGGGAGAGAGAGAGAAACATTGATGTATGATGTGAGACAGACACATAGATTGCTTGCCTCCTGTGTGCACCCCAATGGGGCATGGGTTAGATTCCAGACATGCCCTTGACTGGAATCTAACCCATGACCCTTTTGTGGATAGGGCCAATGCTCTAACCACTGAGAACACGGTCCAGGGCTCAATAGTGTTTTGATTTTTCCAATTTTCTTATGATTTTTTTTTCTTATAGTGGTAATAAAAGTAGAAAGAAGAAAATTAAAATCACTTATAATCCGGCCTTCCAAAGATAACTACTGTTAACTGAGTATTTTCTTTGGTCTTAAAAATTAATAGATAAAATATTATAATATATTTCACCATAAACTGGATCACCATGTATATAGTTTTGCACCCCACTTTTTAAATACTTTACATTCTTTGTCTTTTCCCATGCCATAAAAATATTTTTAAAAAATAATGGCTTCGCCCCACCGGTGTGGCTCTGCAGTTGAATGTTGACTTACGAACCTGGAGATCATGGTTTGATTCCTGGTCAGGGCACATGCTCGGGTTGCAGGCTCGATCCCCAGTAGGGGGTGTACAGGAGGCAGCCGATCAGTGATTCTCTCTCATCATTGATGTTTCTATCTCACTCTCCCTCTCTTTTCCTCTCAGAAATCAATAAAAACATATATTTTTAAAAAATGTTAATGGCCTTATCATATTTCACTGTGCATATGTGCACATAATCCCAGTCCCCACTGGACTCTCAAATTGCCCCTCCCCCCCCCCCCCGTTTTGCCATTATGAAGACCCTTGTAATAAATATATTTGGGTTATAGCTCCAGGTCCTTAACGCAGATTTCTAGGGGAATCAGTGGGTCAAAGGACAGGTTTTTTAAGTTTCTTAAATTCCCTAAGGAGTTTAAGTGAGTTCAGATCTAGTGCTGATGTCTGCGACCTCAGTGATGTGAAAACTCCTCCTGGAGGGCACGGCCAGGGACGCTACAAAAGGCAGAGGAACACACAGGACTCCAGCTTCTTCAGGCAGCAGGAGAAAATGAAGTGGAGAAAAGACACTGGATCGACTGACAATGAGCTAGGAAGGGCAGGGGTGAGTGACCAGGAGGTGCCTGATCACTCCTTCCTTTTAACTTTGCTTTTCCCTTCCCACCCAGTCCTCTCTTCTCAGGAGCCCCTTGGCCCTTTCCCCTCTCATCCTGGCTCCTGGCCATCTGACCCTCCCACCCAGGAGGAGCCCCTTCCTTCTCGTACCTCTGCTTACAGACTCACAGCACCCATTCCTTGGACCCGTGTGTGTGACCAGCCAATAATCTGCAGGCAAACAGATCTCAGAGCAGGACTGTGATTAATGAGCCCACATGTCCCATGTTAGTCTTAGCGCTATAACAGGAAATGCTGCTAAAGGCTTTGCTGATGGACATCAACCTACATCAAGTCTGGAACTAGCTTTCTACTGAACCATCTCCATAACACACAAAAAAAGAAAAGGTTTTCTTTTTCCTTGGTGAACCCCAGTTGGTAACTGGTAATTATTAGGGTCGCCAAAGGAGGAATGCACAAGGCCAGAAGTGGTAAGGGCTTATAAATTTACTAGAGGCCCGGTGCACAAATTCATGCACGGGTGGGGTCCGGCCAGCCTGCCCCGATCAGGCCGATCACGGCGGGCCGGCTGGGGGGAGGGGCTGCCGGAGGTTGGCTGGCTGGCCCCACCCCGATCGGGACAGTTGATCTCATAGTGACCGGTCATTCTGGTCACTTGGCTTTTATATACATAGATTAGGTCATCTGGATACCAGATGGGCTGAGCTTCAAAATGGCACCAGCACCCAGGGATGGGGAGTCAGAGGTTTTAAAGGACTCTAGGCAGGGAACTCTCTGGGCGAGTCTAGACCCTGGGAAAGTCTGGAGGGGAGACAGAATGGTCTAAAGATTAGTTCCCAGGGGACAGGGTATTGACTCAATTATTTGATCAGACCTAACAGTAATCATATACCAAATTTACTATTAAAATCATTCTAGGCCTTGATATCACAACCAGAAGAGGGAGCAAAACTGCACTAACATGTGAACATGTGACCTGATATGGGAGGCCTTTCTTTATGGGTTGTCAGAAGGTGGGGGCCGGGGGGCGGGTAGAGAGGGGGGAGACGATACCACAAAGAGGGCGAGAATATACTTGATGCGTTCAAAGATTAGTTATAAGAGGAAAAAAGACTTAATTATTAAACAATTATTTTTTTCTGCCACAAAAAACACACCTTGAAATCAGTTTTGTTCTTTTTTTTTTTTAATATATTTTATTGATTTTTTACACAAAGGGAGAGGGATAGAGAGTTAGAAACATCGATGAGAGAGAAACATCGATTCAGCTGCCTCCTGCACACTCCCCACTGGGGATGTGCCCGCAACCAAGGTACATGCCCTTGACCGGAATCAAACCTGGGACCCTTCAGTCCCCAGGCCAACGCTCTATCCACTGAGCCAAACTGGTTAGGGCCAGTTTTGTTCTTTTAACAGCAGGAAGAACAATTACATAGACCTATCTCTCTCATGAATGTAGATGTCAAAATTCTATATAAAGATATTGACCAATGAAATCCAATGATGTGTAAAAAACATACTACATTATGACTAAGGCTTATTGTAGTTATGCATTAATTGTTATGAGTTAACATTTAAAAATCTGTCATTCAGAATACTATAAAGATAATTCAATCATCTTGTTACAGAATAGGAGAGGGGCTTGTCTCCTCTGATTGCTAGTGGAAGTGGGGTGCTTGGAGTATCGCTGGAATAATAATTTCCACAGGTCCCCATGGGATGAGGCACACTAGAAAGCTTTATTTCCATGGAATGACACCCCTGGGTTTCCAAAGTCCCATTTCCCTTAGTCTAGTCATAGAAGAAGTGTAGCTGGGGCTTCGGTAGAGCTAAAATCAGAGCCAGTGTCCAGAGTTTCCTTTCCATGTTGCAGCCGGGTCCAGTCCAGCATCAGGCTGGCTTGGTGGTGTTTCCCGCTGCAGTCCACCAGTCCATTGCATGTGGGGTCCGCAGGGCCACATGGCTATGAAGGAAACACAGGTGGGAGCAAAACAAGAAAGCTCCACGAGACAAGAACCAAGAGTAGGAAGCAAAGCCCTAGGTGGTTTAGCTCAGTGGATAGAGCGTCAGCCTGCAGACTGAAGGGCACATGCCCGGGTTGCGGGCTTGATCCTCAGTAGGGGGCATGTAAGAGGCAGCCGATCAATGATTCTCTCTCATCATTGATGTTTCTCTCTTTCTCTCACTCTCCTTCCTCTCTAAAAATCAATAAAGAATTTTTTTTTTTTAAAAAAAGAGTAGAAGCAACAAGAGAGAGAATTCCTTTGTTTAGGGAATCATGTGTTCCCAAATTTTCATGTGTTTGCAGTGGCCATGCCCATTCTGGCCAATGACCTCTGTTCCCAGGTGTGATTGACAGACAGGCATTGCAAGGACCATGCCTATCATGTCCAGCCTTCCCTTTGCTCTTTTCCTATCTATCCTAATAAAAGGGTAATATGCTAATTAGACTGGGTCAACCAGACATCTTCTGGACGTCCGACTTCCTCCCAGACAGTTAGGGGGCGACAAGGCCAACAAGGGGGCAGTTAGGGGGCAACCAGGCTGGCAGGGGGGCAGTTAGGGGGCGACCAGGCCAGCAGGGGACCAGGCCTAAACCAGCAGTCCAATATCCCCCGAGAGGTCCTGGATTGGAGAGGGTGCAGGCCTGGCTGAGGGACCGCCCTCCCCCCCCCTCCCCCCCGTGCACAAATTTCGTGCACCGGGCCTCTAATTGTTAATAACTAGCTAATCACAATTGTATCAATTTCAGATATTTTTAAAGCTTTAGTAAAATTCACTATCTTTTCATTATAAAAACTCTTAGCAAACTAGGAAAAGAAGGAAACTTGGTTGATCTCATAAAGAAAACCTACCAAAAAAAAAATATCACAGCAAAATCATGCATAATGACAAATTCTGAAAGCTTTCCCTTGAGACACAGACTGAAACAATGATGCCCACTGTCACCAGTTCAACATAATCCTAGATGGCTTAGCCAGTAAGACAAGAACTAGATATAAAGTGTTTTAAGTTTAGTAATAATTAAATAAAACTGCCATTATTCACAGACAACATAATTATGTGTATAGAAAATCTAAAAAAAAAAACTATTAGAATTAATGATTGAATTTATCAAGGCCAATGGAGCAAAGGTCACTATACAAAAATTAACTATTACTTCTCTATACTTGTGTGGTACAATAAAGAATATCTTTAGTCTCTGACCCTAGTTCCTGGCACAGATTCAAAAGCCTTTGGAATTTCCTGAGTAATTGTAAAAATTTTGTTATGTGAATGACACGACTCTAGGTAGGCCCCCAGATGGGGCTGGTCACCAGTAAAACCAAGCTAGGAACTTTCAGCTGCCCTACTTCCAGGGAAGGGAGACGGGCATAGAGATTAAGGTCCATCAATAACTTAATCAATCATGCCTAGGTAATGAAATCCTAATAAAGACTCTGGAGCCCAAAGCTCAGTGGAGCTTCTCAGGTGGTAAACACATTGATGTACCTTGACGTACCAGGAGGGCGACATATCCTGACTCCAGGGGCAGACGACAGTAAAGCTCTGCCTTAGACCAAGCATGTCAAACTCTCGGCCCACGGGCTGCATGCGCCCACAACGATTGTTTTTGTGGCCCAGACAATATAACGGTAAATAAGAAATGTTTTAATAAAAATTTCATAACTTAATTTTTACAATATCCTGTTATACATAATTATTAATAACGAACTACAACGTTCACTAATGACTGATTACTATAATCGTGTTGCATTCATTTCCCTTACGTGCCTTACACACAGGCGCACCATTTCTCTCCACTAATATTAGCAGCGAATATATTAGCAGCTGATGGCCACGTCATTAGTCTTGGACTGACTTGTTTGGTGTGCGCAACAGGAAATATTTTGCTTTCAGAGAACAAGAAAAATAGGTTTTTTTGCGTTAGGCTTACTAATTTGTGCAGTTATTCAGTGTCTGGTAAGTTAATGTTCAAGAAAAATATTAATTTTTATTAAAATGTTCTATTATTTTATGTTAACTATTACTCATTTATTTCAGCCCTTTGTATTCAGCATGTCTCTATCGAAATAAACCTACATTTCTATGAAAATTGAAGCTTTTGTTTTTTTGCGGCCCACATAAACTTCAACCTTGTTTATTTGGCCCGTGTTAGCCTTTGAGTTTGACATGCTTGTTCCAGCCCTCATCCCATATTTATCCTTTAAGATAAAACTAATCATAAGTGTCAAAAGTACACAGTGGGGGAGAACTGGGTGGAAGAGGGTAGAGCAGAGAGCTACCCTCTGCTAACCCTCTGGCCAATGACCTCTGTTCCCAGGTGTGATTGACAGACAGGCATTGCAAGGACCATGCCTATAATGTCCAGCCTTCCCTTGCTCCTTTCCTGTCTATCCTAATAAAAGGGTAATATGCTAATTGGTTCCCTAAACCAATGCTAACCCAAGGTGGTTAGCATCAGAACTGAACTGGAGCCTACCCAGGTTGGAACAATCTCAATAAACATGTGGGAAAATATAAATTTAAAGGCACCTCTTAAAATCACCAAATACCTAGGAATAAATATAAGAAAAGACGTGTAAGACTTCTACACAGAAAATGATAAAACACTGAAGGAAATTAAGAAGACATAAATACATGGAGGGGTAACTATGCTTGTGGATCAGAAGATTTATTATAAAGATAAAAGTTGACCTCTAGATTCAATGCAATTCCATAAAATTCCCAGGAAAAAAATCTCATAGTCAAAACTATCTTGAAGAACAAAGAACAGAGTACTTGACATCACCAGATAGCAAGACTTTTTAGAATCTGAAACAGGATATCAAAAGCACTAACCATAATGGATAAGGACAGGAAAATGTGCTCATCATTAATCACTAGGGAAATCAATATGAAAATCACAATGAGATAGCACCTACCTGACTTGCTAAAATAAAATAACTAGCCCTCGTGTGCCTCAGTGGTTAGGATGTCCGCCCACGCACCAAAAGGTTGCTCATTTAATTCCTGGTCAAGGGCATGTACCTGGGTTGTGGGTTTGCGGTCAGGGAGCATGTGGAGGCAACCAATCACACATTGATGTTTCTCTCTCTCTCCCTCCCTCCTACTCTTGCTCTGAAAAGCAATGGAAAAAAATATCCTCAGGTGAAGAGTAACAAAAAAATAAAATTAAAATAAAATACTAGCCCTAGCTGGTTTGGCTCAGTGGAAAGAGCGTTGGCCTGTGGACTGAAGGGTCCCAGGTTCGATTCCAGTCAAGGGCATGTACCTTAGTTGCAGGCATATCCCCAGTAGGGGGTGTGCAGGAGGCAGCTTATCGATGTTTCTCTCTCATCTATGTCTCTAACTCTCTATCCCTCTCCCTTCCTCTCTGTAAAAAAAAATCAATAAAATATATTTAAAAATAAAATAACTACATAGTCAACAATACCAGAGTTGTAGAGACCAGATAGGAGCACCCTGGAACACTGTTTCACCTACCCCTACACTAGGCCCTAGTAATTCTACTTCTGGAGGTATCGACAACAGAAATGCCCACATAGAGTCACCAGAAGACATACACAAGAGTGTTCTTAGTGGCATGATTTGTAATAGTCCCAAGCTGGAAACAATCCAAAGACCCACCAACAGTACCACCGAGGTGTGTTTCTATCCTGGAACACTATTCAGCAACCAGAAAACACTGAGCCACAGCTGCACAAGGCACCAATGAGGCACATAACCTCAATAGCAGGTAGCCAGCCAGACACCAAAGAGCACACCCTACACGATTCATTTATGAACGTTAATTAAACATTAACTCAGGGTGATTCGGGGGCAAGGGCAGTGTCTGGGAAGAGACATGGGGATTCCTAGGGCGTTGATACTGGTCTGCTTCCTGAGCTCAGTGGTAATTACATAAGGGTGTTCCTCTGTGAAAAACTATCAAGTTGTACACTTGTGATTAATGTACTTTGCTTCAATGAAAAGTTCACTGTAAAACAAATCTAGGTGTGGTTACCAGAGGTGGGAGGCGGGCGGGGGCAAATCGGTGAAGGGGGTCAAAAGGTACAGACTTCCACTTATAAGACAGATAAGTGCTGGGATCTAATGTACAGCATGGTGACTGTAGTTAATAATACTGGATTGTATATTTGAAAGTTGCTAAAAGAGTAATCTTAAAAGTTCTCATCACAAGAAAAAAATTGTGTAACTATGTGAGGTGATGGATGTTAACTAGACTTATCATGGTGACCATTTCACAATATATACAAACATGGAATCATTATTTTGTACACCTGAAATTGATACAATGTTATGTGTAAATTATATCTCTATTTTAAAAATCCAGAACTGACAGTAAATCTCCCAATCTGGAGTTATTGGAGAATCTGAATCTTCTGGTCTCTTTCATTTTATCTACAACCTCACTGAGAAGTGACACGGAACAGTGATTAAGAGTTTGACTCTAGCCCTAGCTGTCTGGCTCAGTGGATAGAAAGTCGGACTGCAGACTGAAGGATTTTGGGTTCGATTCTAGTCAAGGGCACATGCTGGGTTGCAGGCTCAATCTCCAGTAGGGGGAGTGCAGGAGGCAGCCTATCAGTGATTCTCATCATTGATGTTCCTATCTCTCTCTCCCTCTCCCTTCCTCTCTGAAATCAATTATCTACACTAATAAAAGAGAAACATGGTAATTAGCGTACGACCACTACCCTTCCCATTGGCTAATCAGCATATCCTTATGCAAATTAACTGTCAGCCAAGATGGCGGCCGGCAGCCATGCACTGAAGCAAACAGGGAGGCTTGCTTGCTCCAGTGATGGCGAACTCCAACGTTCCCCACCTGACTTGCCGGCCTCTCAGCTGCAACTCTAAGCAACTATGTTGCAAATATAGAAGCTAAACAAAACCCCAGAAACCGGCTTTCAGTCAGCCGGGCTTCAGCCAGCCGGACCACAACATTGTACCAAATACAGAAGGTAAAGGCCAGAAACCTGCTTTCAGCAGCGAGGCCTCAGAGCTAAAGCTGGCCCAGAATAGAAAAAAAGAAAAGAAAAAAAGGAGCGGTTGGGAGCTTCAGTCACCCGCCAGCCTGAAAACGGCCCTCAGCCCCTCAGCCAGACTGGTCAAGCACCCCAGTGGGGACCCCCACCCTGATCCAGGACACCCTTCAGGGCAAACCAGCCGGCCCCCATCCGTGCACCAGGCCTCTATTCTATATAGTAAAAGGGTAATATGCCTCCCGGCACCAGGATCAGCGGAGCAGCGAGGCTCCAGGCACTGGGATCAGCGTGACAGGGGGCAGCGCCCAAACCCCCTGATCGCCCTGCAGCTCTGTGTGTGACAGGGGGTGGGGCCACAACCTCCCTATCCGCCCTGCTCTGTTTGTGACAGGGGAAGGCGCCCCAACCCCCTGATCAGCCCTGCTCTGTGCCTGATAGGGGGGAGCTCCCCAACCCCCTGATCGCCCTGCGGCTCTGTGTTTGACAGGGTCGGCGCACCAACCCCCTGATTGGCCCTGCTCTGTGTGTGACAGGGTAGAGCCATAACCTCTCCATCGGCCCTGCCCTGAGTGTGACAGTGGCGGCGCCCCAATCCCCTGATCGGCCCTGCTCTGTGGGTGATAGAGGGTGGCGCCCCAACCCCCCTCCACGGGCCTTGCTCTGTGTGTGACAGGGTAGAGCCATAACCTCCCCATTGGCCCTGCCCTGAGTGTGACAGGGTGCAGCGCCCCACCCCCTGATCCGCCCTGCTCTGTGTGTGACAGGGGGCGGTGCCCCAACTCCCCTATCGGCCCTACTCTGTGAGTGACAGGGGGGAGCTCCTCAACCCCCTAATCGGCCCTGCTCTGTGCATGACAGGGGGGAGCTCCTCAACCCCCTGATGGGCCCTGCTCTGTGAGTGACAGGGGGGAGCTCCTCAACCCCCTGATGGGCCCTGCTCTGTGCGTGACAGGGGGGAGCTCCCCAACCCCCTGATTGGCCCTGCTCTGTGTGTGACAGGGTATGGAGCCCCAACCCCCCTGATGGGCCCTGCTCTGTGAGTGACAGGGGGCAGCGCCCCAACCCCCTGATCGGCCCTGCTCTGTGCGTGACTGGGGGTGGCGCCGCAACCTCCCCATCGACCCTGCCTTGAGTGTGACAGGGGGCGGTGCCCCAACCCCCCAATCGGCCCTACCCTGAGCGTGACTGAGGGTGGCATCGCAACCTCCTGATCCGCCCTGCTCTGTGCATGACAGGGGGCGGCGCCCCAACTCCCCAATTGGCCCTGCTGTGAGCCTGACCAGGGGCTGCACCTAGGGATTGGGCGTGCCCTCTGCCACCCGGGAGCAGGCCTAAGCCAGCAGGTCGTTATCTCTCGAGGGGTCCCAGACTGCGAGAGGGCACAGGCCGGGCTGGGGACACCCCCCCCAAGTGCACACATTTTTGTGCACCGGGCCTCTAGTATATATATATAAAGAGCTTGACTCTGGAGGGGAGCAGTCTGGAGTTGCACTTAGTTGTTGCCTGACTGGGGAGATTCTCGGCTTCTCTGAGCCTCAGTTCCCTCCTCCCCCTACCCCCCAGCACTTGGAGGACTAGTTAAGTATTCAATAAAGGTTAACCATTAATGAGGACATCTTCCTTCCTTATTAAGCTCTCTGCTCTACCCTCTTCCAGAGCTCTGGGGCTGGGCCTCTGGAGGAGTCTGTTCCCTTGGATCCCCTCTTATCTCTGCTGTTTTTCTATCATTGCCTCTCCCTCCCTTACTGGGATACCAGGGAGGGAGCAGGTCACTGGCGAATGCTGACCCAAATAGAGGTGTAATGGGTCCGTGTGGCAGGCCCTTTCCTGCCCACCTCCCAAGCAGTCATCTTTAGATTCTACTCCTGTCCTTACAACACAAATATGCTGGCAATCAGGATGGCAAATTTAACTTTTTCCAATTTGCAGGAAACAAATTATTAAGGAAATAAGGAAAAATGCCTCAGTTTTAAGTTTCTCTTCCATACATTTTTTTTCTTAAGTTCTGGGTTCTGTTATCCTTAATATGCACACGAGGGTCGGGATAAGATGGTATTGAAATCAGCATGTAATTATATGCTGGAGTGGAGTGGGCTGTTTTGACCTCAGCCTACTCATAATTCCAAGAAAGGCACCACGCCCAGACAGTGGGGCAGCCTGCCACCTGGGCCAGTGTGCAAACTACCGTGGCCTGAGTTGGTGTCAACGCCAACTGGGGCACCTTTGGACAGTAATAACAGTCATTTCAAATAGCAAACATTTATTGCATGATGACATGGTTCCAGGCACTGAGCTAAGGGTTCTATGTGCCTTACTCCACTTAGTCCTCACCACAGCCCTCTGAGCTGGGTGTCATCATTAATGCGGATGACCAAACCACCAAAGAGAGATTTTTCTGAGACCAAGAGTCAGTCTCTATTTTGAGCCTTTCATGAAATAAACATCCCTGCATAAGCATTTGCTCACTTTTTAAACCACTCTTAGGTAAGTTTGATGAGACACAGATGTAAGTTTAAAGCAGGACTTCAAGTGACTGTGCTTATGTACAAGCATGTACACGTATGTGTGTGTGTGTGTGTGTGTGTGTGTGTGAGAGAGAGAGAGAGAGAGAGAGAGAGAGACTGACTGCCTAGAGGGGGTAAATATGTGTATATGTCTGCCTGCCTGTGTGTTATGTGTTTAAACATGCCAATGAGGGGAGGGAGAGTGTATGTGTGTGAGACTGCTTTTGTGTGTAGAGGGGCTGAGTGTGCAAGTGAGCCTGTCTCTGTGGGGTGGGGGAGTGTATGTGGGAGTGAGCCTATCCTTTTTTTAAATTTATCTTTATTGCTGAAAGTATTACAGATGTCCCCTTTTTTTCCCCATTGACCCCTTCCCCAGGAATGAGCCTATCTTTGTGTTGGGGGGGTGAGTGTGTATATGTGTTTAGTGAGTGTGTGTGAGAGTGAGCCTCTCTGGGGGTGGGGATGACTGTATGTGTGTGGTGCTGAGTGTGTATGTGTGTGTAGTGAGTGTATATGGGAGTGAGCCTGTCGGGGAGAGGAATGAATGTGTGTAGGGGGGTGAGTGTGTGTGGAAGTGAGCGTGTCTCTGTGTAAGGGGGATGAGTGTGTATGGGAAATGAGCTTGTCTTTATGTGACGGAGGTGTATCTGTGTGGGCCTGTCTGTGTGTGTGTTCGTATGTGTCGGGGGGTGTGTGTGTACATCGTGGGTGTGGTGGGAGTGAGCCTGCCTGGTGGGGAGGGGGAGAGAACCTCTTTCCATCCCAGGCTCCAGGCTACCTGCTGGCCAGGGACCACGCATTCCATAGAGCCCAGCAAGCCTGCCCAGGTCCAGTGAGAGGGCCCTGCTGCTGGAAGAGACTGTGCCCTCCAGGCAATGCTTAGCCACACCAGGTTTAACACCCCCTCCTAACAGTCCCCCGACCCCGCCCCCCACTCCCCAAAACAGGCAGGTGCTGCACAGCCCAGCCCCCTGGGCGCCTTGTCACCACAGCACTGCCCAGCCTTAGCCTGTGGAAATCCTCCCAGATGCTCCTCCCCAGAATCTCAGAGATAATAAAGAATTTCACTGCTTAGCAGAAGAGAAATCTGAAGATCCAATCCAAACAGCGTTCCAAAAATCATAGGTAGACCATGATTTTAATGAAAATACATATGGGCACCAGTGGAGAAGAAATGGTGGGGGGCATCTGTAATACTTTCAACAATAAAGATAAATTTTTTAAAAAAGAAAATATAGCCCTAACCGGTTTGGCTCAGTGGACAGAGTGTCGGCCTGCGGACTGAAGGGTCCGAGGTTCGATTCCGGTCAAGGGCATGTACCTTGGTTGCAGGCACATCCCCAGGAGGAGGTGCGCAGGAGGCAGCTGATCGATGTTTCTAACTCTCTATCCCTCTCCCCTCCTCTGTAAAAAATCAATAAAATATATTTTTAAAAAATAAAATAAAAATAAAAAAGAAAATATATATGGGCAGTTAATGGGAGAGCATGGCTATAAAAATGAAAATGAGCCCTGACTGGTTTGGCTCAGTGGATAGAGCGTCGGCCTGAGGACTGAAGGGTCCCAGGTTCGATTCTGGTCAAGGGCATGTACCTTGGTTGCGGGCACATCCCCAGTAGGGGGTGTGCAGGAGGCAGCTGATCGATGTTTCTCTCTCATCGATGTTTCTAACTCTCTATCCCTCTCCCTTCCTCTCTGTAAAAAATCAATAAAATATATTTTTAAAAAAGTCAGATACACAAATTACCATTACCTTAGGGCTACTGAACGTTGACTTTATTAAAAAAAAAAAAAAAAAAGAAAAAGAACTTGCTGTTTGTCACAAGATTTGTTTAAACTGAAAAAAAAAAAAAAAATCTTGCCTAGCCTGGCATGGCTCAGTGGTTGAGCATTGACCTATGAAACAGGAGATCATGGTTCGATTCCCATTCAGGGCACATGCCCGGGTTATGGGCTCGATCTCCAGTGTGGGGCATGCAGGAGACAGCCAATCAATGATTCTCTCTGCTCACTGATGTTTTTTTCTCTCTCTCCCTCTCCTTTCCTCTCTGAAGTCAATAAAAAATATATTTTTTAAAAAAACCCTTAATCTATATTTCTAATAAAAATGATTACAATAAGTTAAAATATTAAAATTTCTTTCTAGCCCTATTAGTTTGGCTCAGTGGATAGAGCGTCAGCCTGCGGACTAAAGGGTCTCAGGTTCGATTCCCGTCAAGGGCACATGCCTAGGTTGCAGACTCAATCCCTGGCCCTGGTCAGGGAGCACGTGGGAGGCAACCAATTGATGTGTCTCTCTCACATCGATGTTTCTCTCTGTCTCTTTCTCCCTCTCCCTCCACTCTCTCTAAAAATCAATGGAAAAATACCCTCAGGTGAGTATTAACAAAATAAATTTTTTAAAATGTTACAGTTGATTTAAAAAATAAAGCTGCTACAAAGCCATTTTTAAAAAATAAAAAATACAAGTAGTTCTAGGTCACAATCATGTAGATTGTTTTGTACATTTCTGTGTTTTCTAAAGTTCTAACAATGAGCTATATTTTTAAAATAATAACCACTAGTAAAAAGAAAGTCACATAATAAACAGAACAGGAATAGACTAAGGAGTCCAGACTCTAGCCTATGAAATGAGCAGGAGTCCCTTACGTAGCCGCAAAGCCTCTGACAGCAGGATGTCTCAGCACACTCAAGTGTGATGCCAGGGGTAACCTGAGGTACAGGAATGGCTCAGAGGAGAGGACAGGGCTGGATCAAATGGCAGCAACAGCGCCAGAAAGCTGCTCCCCATCCCTTAGCTGAGGACCGTGTTGGGCAACTGGGGGAAATTCCGTAATACTCACATCCTCCTGGCAAGTTCTACTGAGAAGTTCAAAAAAATCCCTAAGACAAAAGGGAGGCTTCGAGAGAGAGCCGGCTTAGGACAAGAGAGGTGCCCAGGCCTCCCCATAGGCTGGGCTGAACGAACCAAGTGACTGTGCCGAAATCAGTCATCATGACAGTGACTAAAGGGCCTGGTCCAGCCTCCCCATCTAGGCACACTCCTCTCCCTGGCTGTGCGGCCTTTTAGGAGAGTGTCTGATAAGCACTCCTCTGTCCCTGCCCTCAAGGAGATGAGACCAAAGGCAATTCGAGGTGCCTTTCCTGCCTTCGGGTGTCCTTGCTGTTCCATTCCCCCAGCGCCTGTGTGACAGCACGAACTGGGAGGAAAGAGTGGAGAGAGAAGGCTTGTGGTGGCCTGACCTCGAAATTCTTCTAGAAAGGGCTGAGAAGCAGTCACAATACATAAAAGCAGTTCATACTACGTTGGCCTGGTAAGCTCGTTTCTCATCCTGTGGTCCAGTTCAAGATCCAGCTGCAATGTCACCTCCTCTGGAATGTATTCCCAGACTTCCCCAGACGAGCACCAGCCCCTCCGCTATTTCTCCTGCAGGACAGTCCTGTGGTTTTGTGTTGCTGCTCTCTCATCTATTTTCCAGGTTAAACATCTGTTCAGTACCTCCCTCCTGACCAGAGGAGTCCAAGAAAACTCTGGAGTTGCACTTTCTAATGAAAAATAGAAGACTTTGAAAAGGAAACGCCGGTATGATCTCAGTATGATCGAAGCTCTTATTAGGGCCTAGAGAGGTAAGGCAGTGCCTTCCAGGACACAACTACTTTAGCACAGAACTGCCAACAGAAGACGGAAACAGCTCCCAGTCCTGACTCCTCCGCAGAAGCTGCCCACAGACTTCACGGTGCTGGCGAGGGCAAGAGGTGCCAAGTTCCCTGCCCGCAAGCACCACACTAAAAAAAAGGAGAGGAGGAGCCTGGCCAGTGTGTTGTCAGCTGCCACCGGCACCTCTGCCCTAGCAGGCGGCTTCTGTCACTCTCTCAGATACACTTGCCCCCAGGCAGCTTCTGGAGATCAAATCACCGGCCCAATTGAGACAGTTTCCAGGTGAAGCTGAGACCAGGTGCACAGCTGCTTGCGGCTGCCCTCTCCAAGCACTCTGTGACTCACTGTCTACCCCACTGTCTGTGCTGGGCCCTCACCCTCCGCCCTCATCTGACCTTTGTAGTAGGCTCCCCAAACCATGCCTGCCTGGCTCTTTTTCATCTCTCCCAGAAGCCACTTTAGCCAAGCTTCTGCCTTCTGCACACATTCTGCCTGCTCCTGGCTGATCTCGGGCCTCCTCAACTGGTCCTGGCCTCACTCCCAAGCCCCACAGGGCACTTTCCCCTGCACGCCCACAGATGGGCTGCACCCTCGCGCTGCTCAGTAGCGCCCAGGAACAGCAGTGTAGGCATCAACTGAGAGCTTGTCAGACACGCAGCCTCTCAGACACACCCAGACCCACTGAGCTCAAATCTGCATTTTAACAAAACACCCAGGCAGTCAGCCCACGGTCAAGTGTGAGAAGCTCTGGTGTGCAGGCAGCTGGGCACAGAGATGTCCAATAAAGGGTCACACCATTATTATTTTCTGCTACACCCTTCCCCCCACCCTTCCCAAACTGGCTCTGCTCTCCCCCGCCCCCACCCCACTTATACTACATGGCAACACCATCCAACTGAACCCCAAGCAGAAACCTCAGCTGTTCACAACCATCTGCCAGCCCTGACATCTCTGATGAGTCCCATTGTTTGGACTTCAGAAGCACCTCACAGGCCTGGCCTTCCTTCCTTGGCCCCACTGCACCTATCTGAGCTGTGTACAGCTAACCTCTGTTTACATGTCTGTTTCCCTGGTAACTGGGGGAGGGGGGGTGTAAGATATTGAAGGTGTGGCAGATGGTGGGAACCAAAAGTGAATGTAAAATTATACAGTGTTTTTTTTGACTTTATAAAGTTGTTTCAGGAATAAAAGTAAGTAGGTGGGGGCAATGTGATGTGGCATACATGGAAATATGGGAGGAGTTTTGATGAAAATACTTCTAGTTTTCCCTCCAACATATAACCCACGAAATCGCTAAGAGGAGCCTGATCGATCCAAGGTCAACTCCTGGGTCAGTGACCGAGCTGGATGACGCTTAAACGCAGCTCTTTACAGGGGGCTGGAAGGTTATAAATTGGGTGGGGAAAGATAGGATAGGATGACTAAAGCGGAGCTAAGTGCCTAGGAGGGGCAGGAGTGTCACAGAGGGAGGGGCACAGTGGCAAGCTGGAAGGCAGCTCCAGTGCGGGGCTTGCGCTCCTGACCTCTGGACCTCCTTCTGGAGAGTTCATTCATACTTTCCATCAGAGCCTGCGGGCGCATTTGTGGGCAGGAAAAATGCAGCCGGGCCCAGGAATAGTCCAGGGAGCTTTTATTCTAAGATTTCCAGCTATAGACAAACTCAACCACAACACCCGTACTGCAAACAGTTCTAGGTGAGGTTTAAGTGCAAGGGCCAAAGTTCAAATCGTACCAGCCATTCTCAGTGTCCTAACAGCTCTCACCAACTAGAGCAGTGGTTCTCAACCTTGGCTGCACATTAGAATCACCTGGGAATCTTTTTAAAATCCTGATTTCTGGGTCTCATCCTCTGGAAATTTCATGAGGCCCAGAAATCAGGATTTTAAAGATTCCCAGGTGATTCTAATGTGCAGCCAAGGTTGAGAACCCTGAACTAGAGGGTCTACTCCTGAGGCCCTGCAGCACCTAGCACTGTCTGGCACGCGGATGGGCTCAATAAAGATCTAATGATAACTGCCTTGATTTGAGAGGCAGAAGCAGCTAGAAGCCCCTTGCCTTGTCTAGGGGAAGCCCAGATCCCATGCCTGTCTCTCGGTGTGCAGGAGCATATTCATGACTCATTAATATTAATGCGTGAAGCTATGTAAATTCCTGATGGTCAAAGACCACTTACAGAGCAACTGAGGCATGGGGAAGGGGAACCATGTGCCACACTCAAGATCGCAGGCTCTGCTTCTCAGCCCCTGACCCAAACCATGAAGACACATGCATCGCAGGAGCTCCTCCGGGCTTTCTTGGTGCAGCTGGGAAAGTCAAGCACCCATTTTTCTTTATCCCTTGTCAGCCCCTCAAAATCCTAACACGACTGAAATGGTATAACTCTCTCTCTCTCAATCCTGACAAGTCATTCATTCACTCAGTGGCTTTTTATTGAGGTCTGCTCTGTGCCAAGAACCATCCCAGGGGCTAGGGACACAAGAGCGAGCAAAACAGAGTGCCCTGTCCTTTGGAACTTTATTATAATGAGCGGAGACGACAATAAACAACACAGTAAGTTCATAAACTACATGGCTGTTAGAAAGTCATATGTGCTATGAGAAAAAGAAAATTAAGCACAGGATGGGGAGCAGGAAGCAGGAAGGCCTCATGAAGAAGGTGAAGCTGAAGCAGACATAAGTAAGGGGAGAGAGTGAGCCATCCAGGGAAGAACATTCCAGCCGAGGAACAGTTAGGGCAAAGGCCCAGGCTGGGGGCATCATGGTATGTTCCAGGAACAGCAGGAATGCCAGTAGGGCTTGCCAGTCAGTCATCCGTTCATTTGTTGTTTGTTCATTCGTTCGTTCATTCATTCATTGTGTAACAAGCACTTACTGCTCCTCTCTTTGCCAGGCACTGAGTGGTGAGAACACTAATAGGGCAGAATCGTTACCCTCAAGAAGCTTATAATGCTGGGAGCAAGAAGGAGTCAAAATTAACTTGGAAGACGCAGCTGAAGCTCAGGGCCCTACCCAACTACGAGGTGCTCAAGGGCCACTGAAGCACAGGCACCCCAGCTCACTTCTTTTTCTTTTTCTTTTTTCACTTGTTTTTCTTAGCTAAAAAAGAACCTTCCAAACACCAAATTGGTAAAGAAAATCTCTTAGGTTGTAGGTGTACAGTAATGTCTGCCATGTCCTAGAGGGCCTCAGACTGAAAAGGTAGATGTCAGATGGAAAAATCTGGAAAAGGCCATACTGGGAGGAGGAGGGAGGAATAGCATAGCAGTGAGTTAAGACTAGAAACGGGGAGGTGATAGTGTGAAGCCCAAGTGTGTTCATTGGGGTGACCATCCTGTCACACCCACATCTTCAGGACTTGGTGCTGCACCTGGCAGACTGCGCCTGCGTTTCCACGGAATTATCAACCCCCTTCTGTTAGGAGGAGAGACAGCATCTGAAGAGATCTGCTCAATAGAGCTCGGGCCTGAGAGATGTGAAGTGGCCTTTTAATTTATTTTTTATTTTTTACAAGAGTCCAAAGATGGCCCTGCCAAGATTCAGGAAGCTCCCACCATGTGAGAGCTTAGCTCTACTGATCTGCTGATCAATCATTCTGGCTGCAACAATCTGACTGATTGTTGTGTGTGGGCCACCAGCAACAGTCCCGAAGACCAGGAGTAAGCCCCATAGCGAGTTCTCACCAGGCTCCTCATCGAGGACACAGGAGAAGTCCTCAGGGCCAAGGGTCTGCAGGGTGGGTGTAGAGGGGGGTGTGCCCTGAGCTTTGAGGCTGATGTGGAAACCCTCCAAGTGCCTCTGCCCCAGGCTCGGGGACCTGGAAGAAACAGGTTCCAGGGTCTGCACCCCAAAGCTCCAGGGAGGCGGTGCCATCATCACCAGCCACCTCTGTCCCTCTGGTCCATCCCTCTGCAGTGTCCACTGGGGCTCACATTACTCCAGTCCCCCTTAGCTCTGCTGCTGAGATGCAGCCTGCCAAACTGGAAAAGAAAGACTGGGTACCAACCCCCCACCCTAGCAGCGACCCGAGCATCTTTCAGACCAAACTTGGCCAGGCCAGCTCCTCCCTATCCCACCCATCCAGCCAGTTCCAGGCTCCCCTGCACTCTGCCCCAGAAATGAACTGACAAGGGTCTGGGGCTTGCTCAGAAGTTGCCCCTGGCCCTAGGTGGCCCGGGGAGCTTCGCCAGAGGGAGCCCTATCTATGGGAAACAAGCAAAGTCCTGGGTTTAGGATGAGCTCCTCCCCTCTCCATTCCTTCACAAAGAGCTTCCCTTTCTGCCTCCTCATTCCCTGTGGCCTAGGAGGGTTTTACTCCATAATTGGCTTGTTTACCACCACTGAGGGCTTGGAGTGGCAGAGGTGGGAGGAAAGTTTGCTGGAAGAAGGAAAGTTTGCTGAGCTTTGAGGCTGGTGTGTAAACCCTCCAAGTGCCTCTCTGACAACCTGAGAACAGGTCAAGAACCCATGTGAGGAAGAAAAACACAGGGGACGCAAGGCCAGCTGAAGATTCCAGCAGCCCACAGGAGGGAAGCTTAGGTTTGATGCCAGGGAAAGGGAGAACAATAACCAAAACTTAACCTGCTTGCTTCTGCTGAAGAGTCGAAAGCATTGCTTGGCACTGTTCTGAGCTCCCAATCGACTCCTGTGGGCTAGGAGCTCCAGTGATGTCATTCCCCTGCTCACAAACCGTCCTTAGCTCCCAGCTCCTAGCAAACTTCCCATCCTGACCTTCAGGCCCTTCCCCAGGCCCCTGATGCCTCAGCCCCTCCCCTGCTGACCACTCATCAGCGGAGCCTGTATCCTCCCTGAACAGGACCACCTGCTGGGCCACAAGTACATCCTTTCCCCCCCAACTTGGGTTCTCTGCTCCTGGGGTTCTCTCTACCTCGGGTACCAAGTCTCTCCACCTTTTAAGGCTCTCCTCATACACTCCCTCCCTTGTGAAGGTTTTTCCAGTTCCCCAGCCCCTTCCCCACCCCACCCCAATCAGACTTGCATGCTCCCGACCTAATCTCTGTGCCCTGGTCCTGGCCCCCTTAAGGCAACTGCCTTCATCTGTCGTGCTTGAGAGCTCCCTGAGGTCTCGCTCCATCCTCCAAATGAGCAAGAGTCTTATTCAGCTTTGATTCAGCTGAAGCAAAACACAGGACCTGGCAGACAGCAGATGCTTAACTGTTTTGCTGCCCCAAATACCATTCATCCCAGAGACCTAGAAAGTGATAGGGGCGAAGGGGCAGAGTCCCACAAAAGGAAGACCAGAGCGGTGTGACCACAGTTAGCGGGGAGAGCGGCTCAGGCCTTACCTTTCTTGAACTCCTCCAGCATGGCGTCCAGCTTGGTATCATGGAAGACAAAGTGCACGGGGTGGTTGTAGAAGCGGGTGATGGTCTTGAGGGGGGTGCAGTCATCGGGGTCCACGAAGGCCAAGTCTTTGACATAGAGAATATCTACGATATTGGACTGCTCATCCTCAAACACGGGGATGCGGGTATAGCCACTCTCCATAATCTCGGACATGGTGTTGAAGTCCAGGATGGCATCGTTGCGGATCATGAAGCAGTCATGGAGCTGGGTCATGATGTCCTCCACGGTTTTGGTCCGTAGTTCCAGGGCCCCCTGAATCATATTTAGTTCCTCCTTCACGAGGTCATTATAGGGCTCTGTCACCTTCAACATCTCCATCAGTTTCTCCCGATTGTAAACGGTGTGAATCTCCTGGCCCAGAAAAAAGTCTAGGAGCTTGCTGATGGGGAAGCTGAGGGGGAAAGTGAGTAGCATAAAGAATTTGGTAAGAACGATCGTGTTGGCACCCACAGCCAGTCCGTGCCGGGAGCACAGGGCCTGAGGTAAGATCTCTCCAAAGATGACAATGCCGATCGTGGAGGAGGCCACGGCCATGAGCCCGGACCCGATGAGGTTGTCCAGAAGGATAGTGAGAGAGGTGTTGACCAGCACATTTCCCAGGAGTAGCGAGCAGAGCAGGTAGTTGCCTTTGCGACGGATAGGCTCGATCTTGCGAGCATAGCGCCTCTCCTTCTCCGTGCCACAGTTCTGGACGATGCGCAGCTCCATGGGGTCCAGGGCCATCAACCCCAGATTGAGGCCAGAGAAGATGCCCGATAGCACTAACAGCACCAAAATGATAAGTATGTGCAGCCAGAGGGGCAGGAACCTCCCCGCCTCCTCCACCATGTAGAGCAGCGAGTCCTTATCGGTCCACCTCTGCCAGGGCCCGTCCACGCTGGCCCGGGTGCACAGCGCGTACAGCTTCATGTTCTCGCTCCTCCGGAGGAACTTGGTGAACACCACCAGCATCCCGGACGTGTCCCCGCGGCTCACGTTGACCAGCTGCTGGACGACCAGGTCCTTGGTGAGCTCGGGGCAGTGGGTGGAGTTGTGGAGGGCCTCGGAGTTGTCCACCTCCGAGAAGGAGATCAGGTTGCTGGAGATGGAGCCCAGCCTGTGGCCGTACAGCCTCAGGTTCACCGTGCTGCCCTCGGACACAAAGATGATGCCATTCGGGTTCATCCCACACGGCTTGTCGCAGCTCTCCAGTCGCATGCCAAGGATCGTGCTCCGCTGGGGGTCTCCCTGGCCCCGGACCCCCCGCGCCCACAGCAGCACCGGCAGCACCAGCGCCACCAGGAGGAGGCGCCCTCGGGCCGGCCCGCCGCCCGGGCGCCCTCCCCCGCCCGCCGGCCCATGATGCTCCGGCTCGGCGGCGCCGAACCACGTGGCCCGGCGCG
>NW_005871478.1:284808-355901 GCF_000147115.1 Myotis lucifugus
GTCAGGCCAGCGCCCCGCCCGCTCCGCCCGCCGGCCCACGCCTCTCATTTGCATGGGAGTCCCCGCCCCCGGAGCGCGCCTCGGCGCCCCACGCTTAAGAGATCGGCGCTCGAGTTGGAGCGGAGCCGGAGCGCGGGAGCCGCGCGCGGGCCACGCCCCGCTCTCAACCCCTCAGGCTTTCCTCCAGACTTTAACAAGTGCCCCCCACCTCAACCTCCCACCCCTCCCACTTCCCCTCTGCCCGCCTCCCCTGCCCCCTACGTGCGAGCGGCATCCGCGCGGCACCCGGCCACCTCGGCTGCGATCTGCTCTCTTGGCAGCACCTCCTTACTCCGCGGCCGGCGGGGCTTGGCGTCTGCCGGTCCGCCTCCCCTGCCCCTGCCCCTGCCCCTTCCCCAGAACTCGACAGCTCTTGCCGGGGTCTTCTCTGCGGAACCGCACCGCGCTGTGCTCTGCCCAGAAAAAAAGAAAAGGGGAACCAGAGGGCTTAAGCCTGGAGAAGTCGAGACCAGGGCCCTGCAGTCAGCCTCTTGCAAACTGTTCTGGCCTCGCACTCCAGGGCTTCGCTGACCTTCCCCTAAGGTCAGCGGTACTTTGCCCCAGCCCCAGCTCCAGGCTTCCTTCGGTCTGTGGCTGCCCCGGGTGGAGGGGAAGTCAGGAAATGAGACTATAGCAGTGGTTCTCAACCTTCCTAATGCCGACCCTTTAATACAGTTCCTCATGTTGTGGTGACCCCCAATTTCATTGTTACAAATGGAACATAATTAAAGCATAGTGATTAATCACAAAAACAATATGTAATTATATATGTGTTTTCCGATGGTTTTAGGTGACCCCTGTGAAAGGGTCGTTCGACCCCCACAGGGGTCGCCACGCACAGATTGAGAACCGCTGGGCTATAGAATGTGCCTGCAGATAGAAGGGCCAGCATCTGGCCTGGGCTGATTTCACGTCATTACCATTTATAACACAAGCATGGAGCATCTACGGTGTGCCAGGCACTTGTTCTGTGCCAGGCACTAGTTCTAGGCGAAGGGTGGGCAACCTTTTTGTGAGTGCGTGCCAAAACCAGCAAAATCTCTGACTCAAAATTCTGCGTGCCAACCCTAATTTTTTGAGAACATGTTATGCCTACTTGCTATCTCTTAAGGTGTACGTATGTGAAGAACCTTGAAGAAATAATAAAATTCATTCGAGCGACAAAAACACAGTATATGATGATGAAAAATACATTTATTTTTTAATGTATACATGTACACTGATAGTCCGACAGAAAACTTTATGACTCCGTTTGATATTATCAGTGGGACTTTTGCTGCTGCATCACTGATGACAGAGATTTTACATCAGGTTTATATTTCGTGACCTTCAGAGATATGCACGAGCTACTACTTTCATCCATCAGGCTACTCCTATTACCAGACTTAACAAAATTCATCACTGAGAACAAAGATTCACAATTGTAAATGGAAGATTATAAGAGAGGGTCTCGTGTGCCAGCAAAAGTTACTGGCATGCCATGTTTGGCACGCGTGCCAGGGATTGCCCACCCCTGTTCTAGGCTCTGATAACATAGCATGAATAAGCCAAAGTCCCTGCCCACTGGAGTTTACAGTTAGAGTAGAAAACAAGCAATAAACAAGTAATCATATATATAACATTCTTACCTAAGGGGTGATGTCATTATTTCCGTATTACACATGAAGAGCTTGAGTCTAGGCACAAAGTTGGGTCCTTCCAAACCATCATCTGAACAGCAGACTTGTGTAACTTTGGTAAGGCAAGCTGATGTCTCTCAGCCCCAGTTTCTACATCTGTGAAATGAGGGTTAAATGAAATGAGGGTTAAATGATCATGCAGAGCCACTCCACTAAGGGTAGGAACACCTGGCCTAGGCACCCAGCACTGGAAGGTTCTTTGCCTGTGTAGTTGTTGTTGTTGCCTGTCCTTCCAGGACCAAGCCCATAACCCCAAATTGGGGTGGTGACTGGCCAGCTGGGGCAGCTGCATGTGGAAACTGGAGCTGAGAGGCGGGCACCAGGCCTGGCCTAGCCCTAAATGACTGCTTCCTGGACAGCCCTGCCTTGGTAGCAGCTGGCAACTATGAATTGAGCACTCAAGGAGTATGGGGAAGAGAGTGGCTTCTGCCCTATCAGGGAGAAGGAGACAGACAAACATCCTTATAATAACTGCAGAAGTGCACTGAAGGGAGCATCGGGTGCCAATTTGCCCACTGGGTCTCAGAGCAAGTTTTTTTCGCAGCCCTGGAGACACAGAATCCACTTTCCTCTGTGCCTGCACAAATCCTGTGTTTATTTTTGTTTTAGTATACTATTTGCCAAAAAAAGCAACAATCAATACCAGCCTGAAAGAGTCTAAACCAGCCGTGGGCAAACTACGGCCCGCGGGCCGGATCTGGCCCGTTTGAAATGAATAAAACTAAAAAAAAAAAAAAAAGACCGTACCCTTTTATGTAATGATGTTTACTTTGAATTTATATTAGTTCACACAAACACTCCATCCATGCTTTTGTTCCAGCCCTCCGGTCCAGTTTAAGAACCCATTGTGGCCCTCGAGTCAAAAAGTTTGCCCACCCCTGGTCTAAACAGTCCTACAGGCTATGAGAGGTGTCCTGATAGTGGAGTCCTGATTCAATTAATTGATGGCAGAGGGCGTGCATATTGGCCAGTGTGGAGCAGTCCCATGCACCTCGGTGTCTCACTTTATATTCCACAGTGAGTGTCAGGTTTTCAGGAACAGGAGCCTCAGGATGGGCACTGGCCAACACAGAATAAAAGCAGAAAGCAGGACCCTTGACCCACTGTTCCTGCCATCTGCCCGGCCAGGAGGAGCCACCTGCATGGGCTTACCTCAGAGCAAGCCCAGCTCTCAGGGTGGCTACCGCCCACCCCACCTCACCTCTTCCCAGCTGGCTTTAGGACCAGTGCTGTCCCCTTGGCACTTTCCCATTCAATTATCGACCAATTGGCTATTTTTATTTTGCTCTTTTCAGACTGTCTGTACTCAGAGACTCTGTACATATGCACTGAGTCCAGTGACAGAAGCCAACAAGGGAAAGGAAAATATAAGCTATTGAGATAATTGAGTGGTGAGGGTCTGGCAGGAAAAATCAGTCTTTGCTAAAGTTCATTTAAATACACCCATGGCCCTAGCTCCGTTGTCAGCAAACCGCAGCTTGAGAGCCACATGCGGCTCTTTGGCCCCTTGAGTGTGGCTCTTCCACAAAATACCACGTGTGGGCGCGCGCATACAGTGTGATTGAAACTTTGTGGCCCATGCGCAGAAGTCGGTATTTTGTGGAAGAGCCACACTCAAGGGGCCAAAGAGCCGCATGTGGCTCGTGAGCCGCAGTTTGCAGAGCAGCAGTTTGCCGACCACTGCCCTAGCTGGTTTGGCTAAGTGGAAAGGGCATCGGCCTGCGAACCAAAGGTCCCAGGTTTGACTCCAGTCAAGGGTACATATTTGATTACAGGCTCCTTCCTTGGCGCCTCCCCCACCCTCACTGCCCTGGTTGAGGCTCGTGCAGGAGGCAACCAATCGATGTGTTTCTCTCACATCAATGTTTCTTTCTGTCTTTCCCTCTGTCTTCTACTCTCCTGAAAATCAATGGGAAAACATCCTCGGGTGAGGATTTTAAAAAATAAATAAATACACCCATGCACGATTATATCCATATCTGAGGTTAATGAATAGGGCAGAACCAACGAAGCAAAGAAATGAGATTTCTCTTTGCCCTCTCAGCACCTTTGATCTAGCAGAGACTCCCTTGGTAAAAGAGAAATGCAGTGTGAAGCGGTGTCACAGCAGGTACTGGAGGCCCAGACGAGTTCAAATGCATTTACTGACGGCCTGTGTTCCTGGTTAGGTCATTTAACCTTCCACACCTGCAGAGTTGAAAAACCTCCCACAGAACGGTGAGGACAACATGGAGACAGAGACCTACTAACAGGAAGAGGCAGGACGCCTGGAAGCGTGTGTGTGGCTCCTGTGAACCAGGCTGTGGAAGAGACAGAATGTAGCCAGCAAATGAGAAGCCTCACTCCTCTGGGGGCAGACCTGGTTCTCTGCCTCCAGGTGGAAGCCCTCACTCATCTGAGTTGCCGCCATTTGCAAGTAAGAAGTTTGGGGGTCTCTCTCGGCGGGGTTCTGATACCTGACCCCTGAGCGTCTCCAAGCACTCTATTGGGGAGATCTTGGATCTGACAGGTTCTCTCCGGTTAGGCCCCGTGGCAGCAGGCCTACGCCTCCATGGTTGAGGCTGCTGCTCTCTGGTCCTGTGCAGACAGTCTCGAAGGTCCATCAACCCTTCTTCTGTACCTGGTGTTGTGCTGACGCTGAGGTTCAGATGGTGAACGGGTCTGGGCTTGTCACCTGGGATCTCCACTCCCTGGGATGTGGCCCTTCCGGCCTGGATTCTTCTCCATCTTTAATTTCTGGGTGTCCAAGGTAGGAAACTGCTGGCAGAGAAGTGCCTGTCTGCTGTCGGAGCTCAGAGCCTGGGCAGAGTCCCTCGGGGGACGCTGTGGGTCCTGGGGTCCCTGAACCTGGATGGGAGCAATGGGGCACCTCAGAGTGAGGCTCCAGCCACTGTCACTACATGCCGTGGCCCCACCTGCCATCCATGATCTACAGTGAACCTGAGCGTTTACTGGACGCATGCAAACCATTAAATTGTCTCAGGAGGGGAGGCGCACTCATCCTTCCGCAAAGTGAGCCTGGGGCCAGCTGGGGTGGTACCAGCTCTGGTCATCCCAGTAATAAGAGCACGAGGACCCAGTGCCGCAGTTTCCACCTGGAGCAGGCACTTCACTGAGTCAGAGGAGGGGTGAAGACATTCAGTCAGCGGGTCCAGGCCCATGGAGGGTACCAGAGCAGCGAGGGAGGAGAGTGCATATTAACTGGGCAGCTTCAAGACTTCCGTGGCCGTAGCACAGGTTGTTCTGCTGTGGGGCAGGACCACAGGAGGCAGGATGCCCCACCGTGGGGGGTCAGGCACAGTTCTGGGCCATGGAGTGCCTGTGTGACTGGGACTCTGGGGACATTCCTGAGTGCTCAGGAGACAATGCCTGGCCCTGGTTCAAGAGCCCAATAAACATGATCAGTAGCCATGACAATGACAAATGATGGGGCCGAAATTTTTAAGAGGACACTCACATTCCCTTAGCTCCAATGTGTCTCTGTCAAACGCCAGCCCCGGGACTGTTTTTTCTCTTCCTCTTCCTGTGGAGGGAGAAACTCAGAGGAGGAGAATGAGGAAGAAGGGAGGCTGGGGGTGGGTAAAACTGGTGGAGGTGCGGCAGGAGGGCTTTCACGGCAACAAAGGGCTCAGGCTGCCAAGGCTGGCAAGGGAGAAAGGGACGCCTGATGGCATGGAAGGCAAGGCCTCCTAGGAAGCCCCTGTGGTACCGAGGTCCCTGTGAGGAGTCCCAGGCAGAACAGGGCCTGAGAAGCCCCTCCACCCGCCACCGGGGACCAGGGCTCTGCTGGCTGTCTCTCCTTTCTGCCTCCTTCCTCCCTGGTGTGCTGCAGCGCCCTCTGTCCTCAAGACTGGCCGCCCCGGCAAGCTTTTCCTTCTTCCTCTCAAAACAGAGGCCCCCCTCCCCTTTTCCCCCAGGATGACAAATGCTTAGTATTTACAAAGGAAGGCTTAAGAACAAAGTTCTTGGAGTCAGTGTCTCTAGTTTCTGACCCTTTTCCTTAGTTGGCCAATGGAGAAATGCTACAACAGCCATGTCATGCCCTGTCCCTCCCCAGCCAGTGAATTGGGTAACGCACTTTGTTTGCCTCTGAGGGCTTCACATTCCTGCATTTTTAGAATGAGGACCCAGAGACCCTTCTAGTTGTATTGAAAGGACTAAACGAGCCCACGCCTGAGAGCTTCTCCCTAAAAATTGGTTTCTTTTCCTTCTCGTGGGCCAGGATTTCACATGACATTTCATTCATTTATTCATTTGTGTATTTTTATATTTTTACTGGGCTTTTAAAATGCTCAGTTATACCTGTTCATTGCAACAAATTCACATGACACAGAGTGTATAAAGTAGAAAATGGAAGGTCTTCTGCCCCCCCCCTCCCCCCACTGTCTACCTCTTCATTTTTTTTCTCTTCCCTGCTCTGGACTGGAGTGAGAGTCCCTCAAGGCCAAACCTGTGTCCTGGTCATCTCTGTATTGGAGCTCAGCATTCCATCTGCATTTGTGGCATGAATTGGATTTCCCTTTAAAAGGGGGTAGGAATAGTAATGTTGGGGGACAGGGGTGGGAAATGGGGAGGAACAATTTAGCCAGTAGCTCTCTCTATAAAATTACAACTGAGAAAACTCTTTCATGGGACTATAGTTACATGTTGATATAATTTCTGCTCTATCCTATTTCTTTAAAAAAAATCTGATCTTGACCCAATTACATTGATTTCTTGACTGATCCACAATTTGAAAAATACTGGTCCCATTTGTGGCTCATGACGTCCACTGGAATTGCCTTTGGAGGAAGCCTGGGAGGGTGGGTGGGCTAGAATGTTCTCCATGTAAGTGGCACCACACCCACCATACCTGGCATAATACACATGAGGCAATAAATCACCCCAGGTCAGAAGTTAGGCAGGTTCCTGACTCCCGAATCTCGCTGTCTCTAGACCTATCCAGAAGGGGAGACAGCCTTTGAGATCTTCTTCCCTGAGTGTTGAGATATTCTCAGGTTTGCTCCAACATTTGCCAAGGCACCAAATCCCTGGAGAGCCTCCCGCAACCAGCTCACCTTGCTAGGCTTCAGGGCCTTTATTTTATCTCTAACGTGAGGGCACTGGATCAGATCATCAGGTTCTATCCTAATTTAAATTCTTTTATGCATAATTCTTCCTGGGCAAACAAGGGCGGAAGGTAAAGGCAAGATCAAGCTCAGATGTGAGTAACTGCTGTCCTACTTCCACTTCCTGTCCCCTTCTCCTGACAACAGTTACCTTCCTTCCTTCTGGGGACCTGTCCCACCTCCACTTCCATGGGTTCTAGATGGATAGGCAACTGACCAGGCCTGGAGAAAAGCTCCCAGGCCACAGCTGACCAAGGGTGGGCAATCAGGAGTCCAGCCTGGGCTTTTATACATATTTCCATGTCTTCCATATTCTATTGGTCATATGGATCCAAACTGATATACTGTGAGAGGGGACTATACAAGGGCATAAATAGCAGGTGGCAGGGATCACTGGGGTCCATTTGGAGCTGGCTATTTTAGGAGGTGAGGGGAAATCCTCTCTACTGAGCAACTGATGAACTTCCCCCACCCAGACCCCTAATAGTTTCTTTTTCTCTTTAATGTATGTTTATTGGTTTCAGACAGGAAGGGAGAGGGAGAGAGAGATAGAAACATCAATGATGAGAGAGAATCATTGATCGGCTGCCTCCTGCATGCGCCCCAACCAGGGCCCAGGCTGGGAAGGAGCCTGCAACCAAGGTACTTGCCTTTTACTGGAATCAAACCCGGGACCCCTGCAGTCTGTAGGTTGATGCTCTATCCACTGAGCCAAACCAGCTAGGGCCCCCAACAGTTTCTTTTAAAGATTGGAAATTTGGTCTTACTGGGGTGATAGTTGGGGTCAGAGGGCCTGTTCTCTGCTTAGATAAACACATACATTAAAATTAAATCACCAAAATTAAAATACTGATTTTTTCCCTTCTCCAAAACATAATTGCTCATAATTCCCTTCTATCAGCATATGGCAATTCCATCTTTCCAGTTGCTGTAGCCAAAATCTTCAAGTCATTCTTTATTCTTTTCCTTTTCTAATTCCACTGTCTGATCCTTCAGCAAATCCTGTTGGCTGCACCTTGAAAATACATCTAAAATCCAGTTACTACCCCTCTCCACTTCTTTTGTCTCCCCCAGGCCCCAGGCACCCCCCTTTCTCCCTTGGATTCCCAATACACCTTGTCTTGCTTTCGCCCTTCCCCGCCTACAATCTGTTCTCAAGGCAGCAACCAGAGTGATACTTTAAAAACATAAATTTGCCCTAGCCGGTTTGGCTCTGTGGATAGAGCATTGGCCCAAGGACGGAAGGGTCCTGGGTTTGATTCAGGTCAAGGGCATGTACCTCAGTTGCAGGCTAGATCCCCAGCCCTGGCCAGGACACATGTGAGAGGCAACCAGTTGACGTGTCTCTCTCACATCAATGTTTCTTTCTCTCCGTCTCTCCCCTTCCCTTCCACTCTCTCTAAAATCAATGGAAAAATATCCTCGGTCAGGATTAACAAAACAAAAAAACCACAAAAACATAAATTAGATTATAAACTTGCTCTGATCAAACCTTCCAGAGGCCCTCAGTTTCTTTTTTGAGAGAGAGAGAGAGAGAGAGAGAGAGAGAGAGAGAGAGAGAGAGAAGCGTCAATGTGAGAAACATCAATTGGTTGCCTTCTGTACTTGTTCCAACCAGGGACTGAACCCGAAACCCAGGCACATGCCCTGACCAGGAATTGAACCAGCAACCTTTCGGTGCACGGGATGATGGCCAACCAACTGAGCCACTCTGGCCCAGCGGCCCTCAGTTTCTTTTGAAGTAACAGCCACAGCCCGACCGGTGTGGCTCAGGGGTTGAGCGTTGACCCATGACTGGTTCGATTCCTGGTCAAAGCACATGCCTGGGGTTGTGGGCTTGAACCCCAGTAGGGGGCTTGCAGGAGGCAGCTGATCAATGATTCTCTCTCATCATTGATGTTTCCAACTCTTTCTCTCTCTCTCTCCCTTCCTCTCTCTGAAATCAATAAAAAAAACCATGTTAAATAAATAAATAAATAATAAAGTAACAGCCATAGTCATGACATTGGCCTTCAAACTGATTTAGTCTTTTTCTTTTTTTTAAAAAAAAATATATTTTTATTGATTTCAGAGAGGAAGGGAGAGGGAGAGAGAGATAGAAATATCAATGATGAGAGAGAATCATTGATCGGCTGCCTCCTGCACACCCTCTACTAGGGATTGAGTCTGCAACCTGGGCATATGCCCTTGACCGGAATCGAACCTGGGACCCTTCAGTCCACAGGCCGGCACTCTATCCACTGAGCCAAACTGGGCAGGGCTAGTCTTTTTCTAAATATGTAAACATGTTTAAGTAATTTTATTATTTTTAGCCGAAACCGGTTTGGCTCAGTGGATAGAGCGTCGGCCTGCGGACTGAAAGGTCCCAGGTTTGATTCCGGTCAAGGACATGTACCTGGGTTGCGGGCACATCCCCAGTAGGAGATGTGCAGGAGGCGGCTGATCGATGTTTCTCTCTCATCGATGTTTCTAACTCTCTATCTCTCTCCCTTCCTCTCTGTAAAAAATCAATAAAATATATTTTTTAAAAAAAAGTAATTTTATTATTTTTAATTAAGTTTATCGGGCTAACATTGGTTAATCACATTACATAAATTTCATGTGTACAACTTTATGACACCTGTATGTTGCACCACCCGAAGTCTAGTCTACTTCCATCACATTATTATCTGACCCTCCTTCCTTCGTCATCCTTCCCCCACCCCTGTTCTCCTCTGGTAACTACCATTCTGTTTGTATCTATGAGTTTGTTTATTTTGCCTGTTTTTTGTTGTTGTTGCTTTTTGTTTTACATTGGCATTTAGTTCTAATCTAATTAAAGAAGAACAGAAGGTTCTTTTGGGGAAGTGATATGATGGAAACTAAAAATTTGGAAGGTTAATTGTTGGCAGTATGTTGGGTAGATGGGATGGGGGACAGTCTAGTTAAGAAGCTGCCATTGTAATCCAGAAGTGAAGGCCCAAATAACAATAAAAATAGCTACAATCTTCCCAGCAGTGTGGCTCAGTGGTTGAGAGTCAACCCATAAACCAAGAGGTCACTGGTACAATTTCTTTTTTTTTTTTATTAAATCTTTATTGTTCAGATTATTACATCTTTTCCAGTTGGGTGTTTTTTGCTTCTTCGCATTTCAAATCTTTTTTTTTTTTAATATATTTTATTGATTTTTTACAGAGAGGAAGGGAGAGGGATAGAGAGTTAGAAACATCGTTGGGAGAGAAACATCGATTAGCTGCCTCCTGCACATCTCCCACTGGGGATGTGCCCGCAACCCAGGTACATGCCCTTGACCGGAATCCAACCTGGGACCTTTCAATCTGCAGTCCGACGCTCTATCCACTGAGCCAAACCGGTTTCGGCAGCATTTCAAATCTTTGACTTGATTCTTGCGCTCCTCTGGTCTGCTGTTGGGAGTCTGTATAATATTCTTTATTTCAGTCAGTGTATGCTTACTTTCTAGATGGTTCTTTATCACACCATCGAGGGTCTCATTAGATTTCCTGTACATCTCATCAAGTTTATCGACAGACTCTAGAAGCCTCTTGAGAGACCTCAAAAGTGTGGTTCTGAACTCAATATCCTCCCTTGATAGTTTTGTCCTGTTTCTTTGTCCCCGCATTTTTTACGCTTTCTTGGTACACCCCCTAGTGGTCTTTGTGCGCAGTCTTGTTGTAGTTAAGCCTTGATTGTTGTAGTTAATACTAGAGGGATTTGACCTCCAGGCCGACTGGCTGTGATAATCAGCTTTGTCTGCAGTGGAAGAACTTGTGTCCTCTAAGGAGGTGCTAATCTAGCCTTTGCCTGAGGCTATCCGGCAAATGGCTCTGTGCAGGGCTTGGGCGGGGCGGGTCCCATGGGATCAACAGGGCGGAGGAGGGAGCAGTTATGGCTGCTCTCAGTCCGTCCCCAGGGGCTCTGCCTCTCTGTCCAGCAACCGCTGCAAACCTCAGAGGGACAGTAGCCAGACAGTCCTGCTTCTCCCGTTTGAGTCTGGGTCCCTAGAGACTCGCCTGGATCTGGAGCTCAGAGTCTGAGGCTCCCTCCGGATTGAAACAGTCAACCGCGCCCTCAGCCACCAGCTCAAGCTGCGCGCACTCCGCACCTTAGTATTTTACTTCAGCACTGTGCCTCCTCTGATTCTCGGTTCCTCCTAGTTGTAGAACTTCCACTCAGCCAGCCTTCCTGTGGTTCTGGGTGATGTCCGTTCCGTCTTTTAGTTGTATTTTTGAAGTGGTTGTTCGAGGTAGCAAACTCCGTCGTTAACCTATGCCGCCATCTTGGGTTTTTTTCCACTGGTACAATTTCTACTCAGGCCACATGCCTGGGTTGCCGCCTCGATCACCAGTAGGGGGCTTGCAGGAGGCAGCCCATCAATGATGCTCCTCTCTCATCAATGTTTCTATCTCTCTATCCCTCTCCCTTCCGCTCTCTCTAAAATAAATACTTTTTTTTTTAAATTTAATTGATAATGACATTCTTTTTTTTTTTAATGTATTTTATTGATTTCTTACAGAGAGGAAGGGAGAGAGATAGAGAGTTAGAAACATCGATGAGAGAGAAACATTGATCAGCTGCCTCCTGCACATCTCCGACTGGGGATGTGCCCGCAACCAAGGTACATGCCCTTGACCGGAATCGAACCTGGGACCTTTCAGTCCGCAGGCCGACGCTCTATCCTCTGAGCCAAGCCGGTTTCGGCTAAAATAAATACTTTAAAAAAATAACTACAAGCGCAGCCCAGTTGGCTCAGTGGATAGAGCGTCGGTCTTCGGACTGAAGGGTCCCAGGTTCGATTCCAGTCAAGGGCATGTACCTTGGTTGCAGGCACATCCCCAGTGGGAGGTGTGCAGGAGGCAGCTGATTGATGTTACTCTCTCATGGATGTTTCTAACTCTCTATCCCTCTCCCTTCCTCTCTGTAAAAATTCAATAAAATATATATATTTTTAACATAACTCCAATTTATTGAGTGCTATGTACTAGGCACTATGCCTTCCACATCTTTCTTCCTTTAAATATTCATAGCATTCTGTGAGGTAGGTGTTATTATAACTCTCCTTTTTACAGGTAGAAAAACTGGATCCCAAAGAGGTTATTTAAGGTCATGCAACTAGGCAAGTTCAACAAAGCCAAGAATTGAAACCCAAACCTGTCTCTGTGCAGTGAATTCCAAGTTGTTATTTTCACTGAGAAATGTTGAAACCAAGAGACATTGTACAAGTTTTCATGATAGAAAATAGAAATCTTCCCCTGGCCAGTGTGGGTCAGTGGTTAGAGTGTTGGCACGCTCAATGAAGGGTCATGGGTTCCATTCCCTGTCAAGGGCACGTACCTGAATTGCCAGTTTACTCCCTGCCCCAGGTTGGGTCGAAGAGCGTGCTGGAGGCAACAGTCGATGTGAGATCTCACATTGATGTTTCTCTCTCTCTCCCTCCCTCCCTTCCTTCCTCTCTCTCTGAAAAGCAATGGAAACACATACCCTTCGTGAGGATAAATAAAATAAAATAAAATAGAAATCTTTACTACAAAGCAGCTATGCATGAGTCAGTTGTTTAAAGAAATACCATATGGAATTCAATTTAAAGAAATACAACCACCTTTTTTGCAATTAGGCTCCTTACACATTAATCTTCAGTTTTTACCAATTATTGCTTAGTCTAACCTTGACCTCCTGGCTTGCCTCCAGAGCCAACAACCCTCAATCTGCGATTTGGAAGTAGCCGTCATCAGGTTGGCTCAGGACTTTGGGCCAGTAAACATGAAAGCCCCCAGGAGTGCTCCCTACAACCCCAAGGCTTCCACTCATCCTAAAGGGCTTGCCATTCCTTGAGGTGATGGGCTCTTCCTGCTGCCAGAATGGAAATTTCCAACCTCATGCACACTGTCCCTTGGCTTCTGCCATAGCGGCAGGTCAGCTCACCCATGCACTCCTCCACCCACCCAGCTCCTGGAGAGCTCAGGGCTTCTCCACCGGCTCATCTCCCACAGGCAGAAGGCGAATGAGGAAGATTATTCCCACCAAAGCCGTTTCTTTGCTGTTTGGTCTTCAAAGCAATAGTTTATCATATTTCTTTTTAATCCTCAACCAAAGATATTTTTAAAAAATTAATTTTAGCCGAAACCGGTTTGGCTCAGTGGATAGAGGGTCGGCCTGCGGACTGAAAGGTCCCAGGTTCGATTCCGGTCAAGGGCATGTACCTGGGTTGCGGGCACATCCCCAGTTGGGGATGTGCAAGAGGCAGCTGATCGATGTTTCTCTCTCATCGATGTTTCTAACTCTCTATCTCTCTCCCTTCCTCTCTGTAAAAAATCAATAAAATATATTTTAAAAAAAATTAATTTTAGAGAGAGAGGGAAGGAAAGAGAGAAACGTAAGCACCCCAACTGGGGATCGAACCCCTGACCTAGGTATATGCCCTGGCCAGGAATCAAACCCGAAAACTTTTGGTGTACGAGACGACACTCCAACCAACTGAGCCACCTGGCCAGGGCTATCATATTTCTAATTATAAACCCCAGTGACAGGATTTGCACATTACACATGTCTACTCTGTACCCCAGATCCCTGAGTGATTTCCACTTTATTTAATAAACCTCTTCTCACATGTGTACTTTCTTCCAAAGGGACCAAACCCACTTTCCCAAACCCATTGCAGAACACAAGCAGGCAAGCCTTCACAAAGCTGTACAAACAGTAGTAATTTGGATACGGATAGAACTCTCTAGAGTCCACAGTGTGCCTGTGCATTGCTTATACAATCTTACACGGAATGGCTCGCAACAATCCAGTGTGGTAGGTGTCATCACTTCCAATTGGCAGAGAGGAGATTTGAGGCTCAGAGAGATTACATAATGTGCCTAAGGTCATACAAAAGAGCCAGGTCTCAAAAGGTCAGATGTTTGCATTCCAACTCAAATGTGCCGGAATTCTTCTCCCTCCTCCCCACCCACTCTGCAATGCTTGGTGAACCTTATGCTCCAGCTCTGTGACAAGCCGGCACCTGGATGCCTGGAGGCAGTCCCTAATTGGTGGGACTTCTGCCACTTCATCAGTCACGGCAGATCTGAGATCTGGGCCTCAGGAATTGATTTTTATCAATTCACTGAAGGGCAAACAGATTGGGGAGGGTAACTCGCACTGACTAAACAAGTAACTGAGTGATAAACCCAAATGCTAATTTCTTAATTAATATACTAATATCAGAATAAAATAATATACTGATACTAATTCCTTGATATATTGGGAAATTAAACTGCTAAGAGAGCTAGGATGTTAAGTGGGAAGTCTTTACTAATGCGTTGGGCAGTAGGCTGACATGCTCTGGCATATTCTCATCCCCTGCCTGTTCCTCTAGATTGCAGACTCTTTCTTTTTAGTTATGAAAACACTGTATTGAATGGGCCACAATGAACTTTACTAGATTATAGTTAATTACAGTTTTCATTCCTTGGAGAAAACTTAGAAAACAACATAAATGCATACCCAGCGTATTTCCTAATCATCTCCAAGGGAGATTTTTAAAAGCTTTTTATTACAGAGCTGGAGGGACTCCGCACATACCCATAATCCTGCTTCAACATCCATCAACATCCTGCTTTTTTCATCTATCCCACCCTCCCCCCAACACGCACACAATTTCCCCCAGACTATTTTATTTTATTTTTATTTTTTTCTTTTAATATTTTATTGATTTTTTACAAAGAGGAAGGGAGAGGGATAGAGAGTTAGAAACATCGATCAGCTGCCTCCTGCACACTCCCCACTGGGGATGTGCCCGCAACCAAGGTACATGCTCTTGACTGGAATCAAACCCGGGACCCTTGAGTCTGCAGGCCGACGCTCCATCCACTGAGCCAAACCGGTTAGGGCCCCCCAGACTATTTTAAAGCAAATCTCTAAATGTTATCTCTCAATTCAGATGCTGTATCCTGTTTGAAATTCAGTCTCTGAACTGAGTACAAATGCCCACCACACTCAGACATCGTGACGTCGCAATGAGATCCTAGATGTGAGAGGGCCCTGGTTCTGGAAATTGGCCGTGTATCAAACTCTCTGGGGAGATATTTTCAAAACCAAACCGCTGGGTCCTACCCCAGACCGATGAATTAGGTGTCTGGGAGTGGGAACCAGGAATCTGGGGATGCCAAAAGCACTCCTGGCTACTTAATTGAGGCTTGTTAGGAGGCCAGAATTTGTAAGTCTCCACTGGAAAGTAGCTAGTCAGTGTCCCATTCTATGCTCCAGGGTCTGCTCAGAGAACTGAAGGGACGGGGCAGGCCAACCTCGACCTGGGCTGAACATGGGCCCAACCTCAGAGCCCAAACTGGGTCCCTGAGGAGGGAGGAATGATGGTCCTGGCGGTGGGAGGGTGCTAGCTTTGCGCAGTGGCAGTATCGTAGCCAATGAGGTTTATCCGAGGCATGATTATTGCTAATTGAAAAAAATAAGAAGTGAAAAGTGGGAGGGAGAGGGAAGGATGGGGCCACGAGGCTGCCTTGGAGTCTCTGTCGTGGAGGGTAGCGTGGGCATCGGGCTCCAAGGTGCTCCTAAGTAAAGGTACCTGTTTGGCTTTGAAGACAGGAAAGTAGAGGAATCAGCCAGAACTGCTGGAACCCACAAATCGCATTGTGTATGAATGCCCCACGCCCTGAAGGTGTGCAACCCTAGGTCATGGGAGATGATTCCACCGAGACAGAGAGGAATATTAAGCAGCCGGAAGGATGGTAGGTCAAGACCTCACTGGGCTTTCAGAAGGTTCTAGGCACGTGTAGAGCAGTGTTGGAGGGGCATGGCTCCTTTTTCTCTTTCCCTTCACCGCCCCTCAACACCTTGACAGTGTAGAGCTTTATCTGAACCCCATACTTCAGGAGAGCAGCTACAGTCAAGAAATCCCCCCTACCCTCTGTGACGCCCCAACACCCCATTTTGAATTCTGAGAAATGGCTGACTTTAACAGAATTTTCCAAGGTAAGATCCACATACACCTTGTTTCGATGACTCAGGTAAGACCTTGTTGGTCACCTCCTTACCAGGCCACCTTCCTTTTCTTTTCTTTTTTATTTTTTAAATATATATATGTGTGTGTGTGTGTGTGTGTGTGTATTATATATATATATATATTGATTCTATATATATATATATATATATATATATATATATATATATATATATTGATTCTTTACAGAGAGGAAGGGAGAGGGATAGAGAGCACTGGGTATGTGCCTGCAACCAAGGTACATGCCCTTGACCAGAATCGAACCTGGGACCCCTGAGTCCACAGGCCATGCCCTTGACCAGAATCGAACCTGGGACCCCTGAGTCCACAGGCTGACGCTCTATCCACTGAGCCAAACCGGTTAGGGCCCACCTTCCTTTTCTTTAATACGTTCCTCATTAATGATCACTCTCCCTATTGCAAGAATCTGAACAAAATCATTGAATTTATTGTCCTGCACATTTTGTCTTTCACCCGCTCTCCTTTATTCCCCTTTTCTTCATCATAATGAATTTTACAATGAGAGATCTGCTGAGATAATCTATCAAAAATCCAGCTGGCAGTATAAATGCACTAAAGCCTCTGAAATGTATATTTAAAAATGGTTAAATGGGCCCTGGCTGGGTGGCTCAGTTGGTTGGAATGTTGTCCCGTACACCAAATGCAGGTTGATTCCTGATCAGGGCACATACCTAAGTTTTGGGTGTGGCAACTGATCTATGTCTCTCTCTGTCTCTGCCTTCTCCCTCTAGAAAGCAGTGAAAATGTATCCATGGGTGAAGATTCGGGGTGGGGGGTGGGGTGGGGGAGAGTTAAAATGGAAATTTCAAATAATGTATAGTTTACCACAATAAAAATTCCAGCTGACATAGACATACAATGGAAATAATTTTATCTAAAACAATTAGAACCCCTTCCATGTGTTGGGTAATGGGTTAGGCAGTGGTTCTCAACCTTCTGGCCCTTTAAATACAGTTCCTCATGTTGTGACCCCCAACCATAAAATTATTTTCGTTGCTACTTCATAACTGTAATGTTGCTACTGTTATGAATCGTAATGTAAATATCTGATATGCAGGATGGTCTTAGGCGACCCCTGTGAAGGGGTCGTTCGACCGCCAAAGGGGTCGTGACCCACAGGTTGAGAAACGCTGGGTTAGAGCGAGGGGGAAGTGGGCAGGGCCTGGAATGAGTAAGATCATTCTGTGGTCCAGAAGCTCCCCGCCTTGCCTGGAGACAAACATAATCTGCTAATTGAGCTACATTATTCAGGGTGACACATTGTAATAGACACGTGTACAACCTGATTTGAGCCAGGTTGTGAAGGGCCTTGAATTCTACACTAAGGAGTTTAGATTTTATTCTGTGGTAATTGGGAGCCCATGAATGGTTTTAAAGTGAGGGTGTGACATGGAATAGATTCTTTGCAATTCCTCATGTTTTATCACTAGACATCTGCTCTGTGTGGAGTGTGTAAAAGATCAAGGGCTGTGACAGCTTTACTTTTTAAAAGTTGACCCCCTGTAAAACAGGCTTGCATTCAAAGTTTCTCTTATTAAATATATTTATGCTTAGTGGAAAATAAAGAGTTAACTTTGGTTAAGTCTATTGTAAAGATAGAAACATAGATCAGCAAAGTGCTCGGGCATACTCACTGCTCAGAATGGAGCACCTGCTCCTACTGGAGGGAGTCAAGGAAGGCCTCCAGGAGGAATGGGCTTCGGAAACGGAGAGGGAAGAGGGGAAGCTGGAGCATATAGATGAAGGGAGGGAGCTGAGGGCAATAAGGTCAGAGGAGGGCCAGAGCCAATGGCAGAGGGCTTTGTGTGCCAAGTTAAGGGGCCTGAATCTTTTCCCTACAGTGATGGTTACCCGAAAAGGGCTCTGTTAATAATGATGATGATAATGATATAGTGCTTACTACGCACCAGGCACTACTCTAAGAGCTTTACCAATTTCAACTTATTTAACATCGACACTGAGGAAATGGCATGGTGGATTGCTTAGATCAGTTGGGTGGCTACGTGGATGATGGTGGCTAGAACAATACTAGAAAAACATTTTGTGGTTCCAGATAAATTGGAGGATGGACAGGATGTGATGGCTTTGCAGAATAGGAATAAAGTCATCAAGGCTTGATTAATTATTGGTTGCATGGTGGAATTGGTGAGTAAAGGAGAAACTGGGATGACTGTCACTTTTTTGGATTTGGGAACTGAGTGTATTATTGTGCTTACCCAGGTAAAGGGTTGGTTACTCTGTCCCATTTCTTAGAGTATTTGCTTAAGTCCTCTAGTACCTCCTACTTCCTCCTGGGTTATATAAAAACTAGAGGCCCAATGCACAAAATTCATGCAAGAGTAGGCCTTCCTTTCCCCAGCTGCCAGCACCAGCTTCCCTCTGGCACCCAGGACCTGGGCTTCCCTCACAGCCCTGGCTTCGTCTGGAAGGTCGTCAGGAAGGATGTCCAGTCTAACTAGCATATTATGCTTTTATTATTATAGAATTATAGATTAGTTGTTCAATTTCCAAATATTTAGGGATTTCTCCGAAATATTCTGTTATTGATTTCTAGTCAGATTCTGTCATGTGCTTTATGTGATTTCAATTCTTTAAAATTTGTGAAGGTTTTTGTGGAGTTTTGTTGTTTTGACCCACAATATCTTAGCAAATGTTTCTTTTGCACTTTAAAAGTATGTGTCTTCTGCTGTTGTTGGGTGTAGTTTCCATTAATGTCATCAGGTCAAGTTGTTCTATAGCGCTGTTCAAGTCTTTTATAAATTTTCTAATTTTCCTGACAATTTTCCAGCTACTTCAGTTTGTGTATTTGTCTATTTCTCCTTTCAGTTCCATATCATCCTGATTGATGGATAGTTCTGCACAGAGGAGAGGGTACTATGGCAAAGAAGTAAGAATGTTTGCGTGCAACAGAAAGAAACATCTTATATCTTTAAATTTACTCTAGATCACAAAAGAAACATTTTATCTTTTTAAATTTTCTTTAGCTTGCAGAGAAAAATGGAAATCCCTACGTATCCCAGCAGGCCTAGCGGAACTCAGGACAAATGCTAATAAGGGAGTCCAGGCACTTGACCACGCCCCCTTCCTGGGTTGGCAAGGCAACTTATACCAAGCCAGCCAATCAGTGAGATGCTCACCTGCGAGGGCGGAGAATCGATGAGAGCCAATGGGACGCGGGGCAGGTAGTTCTATGGGCCAATGGCTTGTGAGGTGGGGCGGGCTTTTGGTGAAGGGACAGTGGTGAGAAAGATGGCGGCGACTCTGGGCCCCTCTGGGTGGTGGTGGCGGCGGTGGCGGTGGCGGCGCCGTCTGTCTGCTTGGGATGGGTCCAGGATGTTGCTCCTGCTTCTTTTGTTGGGGTCTGGGCAGGGGCCCCGAAAAGTCGGGGCGGGTCAGACGTTCGAGTACTTGAAGCGGGAACACTCGCTGTCGAAGCCCTACCAGGGTGAGGCGTCCGGGACGAGGTGATCGTGCATGGGGCGGGCTTCGCGACCTGAGATCCTCGGTAGAGGGGGCGGCGACGCGCTTCGTGGCCCGGCCACTGCCGGCGATGGGTAGGGGCTCGCGGGGACTCCCGCAAAGTTTGGGAGCGACAGGTCCGAAGGGCAGGGGTCCGCCTCCCTCCCACTCCCGGCGCCGCTCCAGCGCTGGAGGCTCCCAGGAGGTCGTCGCTGGGCCCTCGGATGCCGCCAGGGCTGGGTCTGAACGCCGGGGAGCTCGGCGGCGGACCGGAGGAGCGTGGGAAGGAGAGAGAGCTGCGAAGGGGGGCGAGTGATGGAGGGCCACTAGCAACGAGCCGGTCTCCGGCTGGAGTTACAGAGGGGCCAGAAATAAAGCAGGAGGCGGGGCTGGGGCAGCGCTTGGCCCGACGGAGAAAGAAGACAAAATCCTGTTGCGCGTTAAAACACCTGTTCTTCTCCAGCTCCGGAGTCCTGTTGGTGGAGGGGCTGGCAGCTTTGCTCTGTTAGGGGTCATAGACTTCTAGGCACAGCCTGTCAACTAGAACATGTACGGAGGCGTCAACGGGGACCAAAGCAGTGCAGCTGGCTTAACTCACACAAGCCTGTTTCCCGCTGGAGTGTAGGCAGGGGGACAGCAAACAGGCAAACAGACTCCAGCGGAAGAGCCCATGCCCTACGGCCGCGGGTGGTGATGGGTTCACTTCGCAGGGGCACGGGCTGTCGCCATGGTGTGGGTCCCTGCTAATGCAGTGGGTTGTAGACACAGCTCTCGCTCTCAGTTACAGTCTGGCGTATCTGCTAAAGTCATGCTGGGATTGTTTAAAGAATGTGATTCAGCCCCAGAAGCCTGAGGATCAAGCTCTTTTTGGTTTAACCGGGGATTTTTTTTTTTTTTTCCTTTCGTGGAGCTACAATTTACTCACATATAAAAAGGGAAGAATAGATCTTAGCTCTGGTTACTCTGGCAGAGATAAAGGGTTGGATAAAGTGATAGCTCTGATGTGCTGTGGGGTCTTCGCCTAAGAAGGGCTTTGTGAAAAGAAGCCGCAAAGATGGTAAGGATTTAAGATTGATGCGTGATAGGTGGGAAATTGACATGAAAGGGGAAAGAAGAGATGACTGCAGCTTTTGGAGGGCGTGTGGTGGCTTTCTGAATGGGTTGGTGTTGGAAGAGTACGAACAGATCTACTTCCTCCCTGTAGGTGTGGGCACTAGCAGTTCCGCATTGTGGAATCTGATGGGCAACGCCATGGTGATGACGCAATATATCCGCCTTACTCCAGATATGCAAAGTAAACAGGGTGCCCTCTGGAACCGGGTGGTAAGAATCTTCCTCCCTCCTGTGTTGGTGACCCAAAAAGTTCACCAGAGGCATATTGGCTTAGTTTTGCTGTCTATTCTCAGTAATTTGTCTTCTGTGGTTATTAAAGGTTTTCATTTCAGAGGTTATGCCCTTCATAATGAAATCAGATATTTAGAGAAATGCTCTCTATTGCCCTAATTATAGCAAACAGTTCATTTTTATCCTGTTTTCTGAAATGTATTTAATTCAGACTTGGTAGTATGACTTCTTGGAGGTTAATAACTCATGTTCAGTTACTGTGCTTTGTAAAGTAGAAGACTGGTCTTTTAAATTTAGCCCAGACTTCATCCTAGTTTCTCCCCCTCCCATGTTGATTCACTTTAAGGAGTCTAATTTTAAGTTTTATTGTCATGTGAAAGCCACTTTGAGCCCTTGGTCATTTTATCTGTCCTTCTCTGGACCTTTTCTAGCTACATTGTCTTCCTTGAGGTATGGCGGCAAGAAGTGAATGCAGTATTCCTGGTGTGGCTGCACTCTGATTTTGTACAAGTGTAAGATGATGCTTTCTTTTTGGTTTCCAGGGCTTTTTCAAAACCTTTTATGACCGCTTTACTTTTGGGAATGGCCTTGGCATCCTTGAATACTTTTGGGTTCACATAAGCTAAGACCTCGCTTTTTCATGTTTTTTTAATCATTAGTTTTAGATAAGTGAACCCCAGAAAAGAGCACTATTTCTTCTCCTTGCTCATTTTATGTGCAGAGAATTCTAAAGGAGCAGAGGGAGAAGAGAAATTTCTCCATGAGCCATTTGCACAAGCTGGCCCCTTACCCCAGGTTGTAGCGCTGAGCGTGTTCCTGGACAGCGTATGGTAATGTGTTCTGGTAGAAGAGGTGAAGGGCTGCCAGTTGAAAGACTCGGGTTCCAGATGTAGCTGTATCACACACCCACTGTGAGCCCTAGGCGGTTAGTTAACTTCTCCGTTTTTAGTTTTTCCATCTGTCAGATGCACTTCATAATACCTCTTCTACACGCCCACCAGAATTGTTGTGAGGGTAGACATGAAAAAGCTTTGGAAAGTTAAAGTAGTTACAGAAATGTACGTTGTTATACCCTACATCTGTTATAAGGTGCATTGATGGAGGTCTCTGGGTTACTAAATTATTCTAACCAGGGTTTGAAACTTTGCTGCTGTCTTCCTAGCTGTCTCTACATAACTCTTAGCAGCAATTCTACTCTCTGGTTTTCCTGCCCTTTTTCAGATTCTCTGTTACCTGTATTTTTAAAAAAATATTTTTATTGATTTCAGAGAAGAAGAGAAAGGGAGAGAGAGAGAGATTGAAACATCAATGATGAGAATCATTAATTGGCTGCTTTCTGCATGCCCACTACTGGGGATCAAGCCCGCAAGCTGGGCATGTGCCCTGATGGAATCTTGGTTCATAGGTCTACACTCAACCTCTGAGCCACATGGGCTGGGCTACCTGTATTTTTTTATGACTGGCTATCAGAAAGAGCCTTGGAGTTGTTTCTGAGTTACGTGTTTGGATAGGAAGCATTGGTTTGAGCAGTGGGTTCTCAAGTTTGGCTGTCCATTGGAGCCAGTGCCTGGATCCCACCCCCAGAGATTCTGGTTTAATTGGAATTGGATATGCCTGGGCATTGGGATTTTTCCTTAAAGCCCTCTAGGTGAATCTAATGTGCAGCAAAGTTTCAGAACATAGTCCTGATCAAAACTGTATAGCATTGTGCTACAGGAGGCCAAAGATAAGCGGCAGACACCTCTTGGCTCAGTATGAAACTCTTAGGCCTTGCCCTCTTCTCAGGGACATAATTCCCACCCACTGGCTATGGGGGAGCTTCCTGCTACTGAATTTCACTCTTGCCCTGAAATCTAAATGTAACAGCAGAAAGATGATAACCCAGAGATTGGGTTCATCAGAGTAGGGTTAGCTGTTGGAGAATTCAGAAGGATCTGCACCCCTTTCATTTGGAATATCTACTAATACTAACACTTTTGGAAGATTTCCCAGAAATTAAACTGAAAATGATCTAGCAATATGTTGTTTGAGAGCTAGAACAGTCTATTTGGAGAGCCTTTGGCTGAACCTCATTGGTCTATCTGCTCCTCTTTCTCTTCTTTCTTCATGGTGAACTTTAACCAGGAGCCTCTCTAAGTCAAATACCCACTCTGGTTTCTACTTGAAAGTGTTCAACTATTTTTTTAAAAATATGTTATTTATTGACTTTAGAGAGAGAGGAAGGGAGAGGGTGAGAGAGGCAGAAACATTAATGAGAGAAACATCAACATCAATTGGCTACCTTATACATGCCCCCTACCGGGGATCCAGCCTGAAACCCTGGCATGTGTCCCTACTGGGAATCGAACTGGCAACCTCCTGATGCATGGGTCGATGCTCAACTTCTGAGCCACACTGGCCGGGCATGTTCAACTATTTAGAGCACTTACCTCCTCCATTTTCCCAAGGTTTGCTACACAATTCAGAAAAAGCAATAGTCTGATTCATACCTACCTCCTTAAAATTTTCCCACCAGAGGCTTTCCCTGTGGTGAGGTTGGGAGTGGTCTCCTTTGGTGCATTTATGCTTCCTGGCCATGGGCATGAGGTTTGGGGGGATTGTAACTTACCCCTTCTCAAGGGAACTACAGCTTATTCCTTCCTCAGCTTGGCATAGGGCCAAGTCTAATTAGCGTTGTGTATAGCATCTGCTAATTATTTCTGGAAACCTTTTCCTAATGGCTTCATTTTTCTTACTCTTTCACAATGAACGAGGCTTTGACCTTCCTTTAAAATCTAAGCTATTTATTTATTTTTTTAATTCTTTATTGTTGAAAGTATTACATATGTCTCCTTTCCCCCATTGTAAAGCTAAGCTTTTTAGAGTCTTTCTATCAGAGGGGTGATCTTAAGCTGTAGCTGAGTTAATTCAGCCACCTGTGCTCTACAGGCTGAGGCGCTTTGCTGGATGGGTGTATGACGATAGCAATCTCACATGGTGTTTTGGTGTCTTTCCTAACTTTGGAGTACTATCCTATTTCTATTGGGAGATGTTGAAGAAAATTAGGAGGTTTATTAACTTTTTATATTAAATCTCATATACAGTTGAATGGCTCTATTTATTTAATTTTATGACACAAACACTTAACAGGTCTTAGATTTCAGTTTTAACCTGTAGCCTCGTGTTACCTGCATTTATGTTTTCCTAGTCTGTAGACTGCTGCTGAGGACTTCAGGGGTTTTGCATTTCATATTCCTCATTAATCCCAATGTGTGTTTTGTTTTTGTTTTTCACTTCAGCCATGTTTCGTGAGAGACTGGGAGTTGCAGGTGCACTTCAAAATCCATGGACAAGGGAAGAAGAATCTACATGGGGATGGCTTGGCAATCTGGTACACAAAGGATCGGATGCAGCCAGGTATTGGGACCCTGGGTTGCTCTTGTGTAAGGTGTGACTGACCTGCTTTTTCATGTGCCCTCTTTTTGAGAAGGGTATGTCCCTACATATCAGCAGTTTCCCCTCTCCCTTGATGTCTGTGGATGAAGACGGGCCTGTCTAGTCTCTAGAATGGGGTCTGAGTCCTCGTAAGGAGCTGAACTTGACTCATCCTGGGCTGATTTCTTGCTTATTAGATCCTTCTTATTTCCCTGTGAACCCACCTGGCCTGTTGACTAGGTGGAAGCACTGGCTCTCCTGAACACAGATGACTGGGTGAGCAGATTCCTTCTGGCCTTCACACTGACCCTCTCAGCATTCCTGAGTTGGGAGAAGAGTGTCTATTCTCCCCGCTGTGTGGGAGCCATTGCCCAAAGCAAATGGCAAACTCCACCTCATTCAACCTGATCTCCTTGGCAATAAGAAGTCCAACTTGGGAATTCAGATCTCTCTTAGGGGCATGGTCATCACCAAGTGTTTGTGAGGCAGAATTCTTTAGGGGCGCCTTAGCAACTAGTCGGGATCTGGGAGCAGCTGTAGTGCTAAACAAGGTTGCAGTGGCCTTCTCTCTTTCCCCTGCCTTCATAACAACTACAGCTGGTTACTGGGTGCTTGCTACAGGCCATGCACTTTCCTGGGTGCTTTTACATATGTTTTCTTGTCTTAATCGAGGCCTGAGAGTCATTTGAATTTTACCTTTTCCTCCATCATAGTGAATATTATTCCTTTATCAACTCTTAGCTTTATTTCATTGTTCATCATCTGTTCTCTCTCTCTAGGGCCTGTGTTTGGAAACATGGACAAATTTGTGGGGCTGGGAGTATTTGTAGACACCTACCCCAATGAGGAGAAGCAGCAAGAGGTAATGGCAAGTGTCAGAGCTTAGGACAGCCACATGGACGTTCCCGTCCTCTGCCTCAGGAATGCTGTTCAGGAGGGAACAGAGGGGCTAGAAAGTGAGGGGTTCACTGCTACTCTCTTCTTCTGTTGAACTTCAGCAGTTAATGCGTTTCTCAGGGTTTTTTCTAGAGAGAGCTGTTTATGGTGCACAGTCCTTTGGGAATGGCCATCTGAATGGGGGCTTTCTCTTTAGCATTAACAGTGTTTTCTGTCTTGTGCACATTAGGTGGTTGCTGGAAGTGAGCATGCTTGGCTGGTTGGTGATTTGGCTACTAGGCCAGCACCAGAGCAAGCTGATGTCCCTCACCTGGTGACTTAATATATCACTGCCATGTCCTCCTGCAGCTTGCTCACCCTTTCCAGTATTCTTTTCTTCTTCCTCTTCTCAGACCTGAACAGCCATTCTCTTCTCTAGGAAAGACTATCAAAGGAAATGGTTGGAATCTCAGGATTTTGTGGGAACCCAGGATCTGGCTTATGGCAGAAGCTTCTTGCTTTTTTGTTAGCAGACCCTAAGGTTTCTGTGGTATTTTCTTAGGCTACCAGCAGGTTGGTACTCTCTACCTGATGGCCCCACCATCAGGTGGTGGGAACATGGTTATGACAGGTTGTTGCTAGGCATCCTGTAGCTAAATAATATTTAGCAGGAAAGGAAGGATTAGGAATGGAAGTAGAATTCACTATATTTTTACCCCAAAAGTTTATGAAAATTGTCAAATTTATAAAAAATTGGAAGAACAGATCATTGTATATTCAACAACCAGATTCAACAGTTTTTAACATTTCCCACAGAGTTCACCTTAGAGGGTGTGGAAAGTGAGACCTGAGTTAGGAGAATAACCTTTTGTTGTGAGCCAATTACCGAGTTGTTTGTGGGCCCCTCTTAACTCCACCATCATCAAACCCTGTTTAGGCGCCACACCCTGGGAATCGAGCAAGACCAACACGGTCCTTGCATTCAGTAGCGCTGATGGGTGAGAGTCCTGGGATGTAAAAGTGAAGCTATAGCAGCAGCATCTAACCTGGGGCAGGACTTTGTTGTTGTTGTTGGTGGTGGTGGTGGAGGTGGTGGTTGGGGAAGATTTTTTCCAGGAAATGACATTTACATTAAAGTCTGAAAAATGAGGAACCAATGTTTCATGCTGAGGGAAAAGTGTGTGTTAAGGTGATGAAGTGAGAGAAGGGACAGTGAGTGTGAGGGCACAGAGGGGATCAGAGAGAGATGAGGCTAGAAAGAGAAACGGGGCCGGCAGCCTTGCCACGTTGCACAGTTCATATTGCATTCTTTGTATTAACACTTGTCTCTTGGGCTTGTTAACTGGACACTGAGATTGAGCACTGTCTCCTTGGGTGGTTGGTGGTTTGGCTATTTAGACCAGCACCAGAGCACGGGTGTGTGTGACTCATCCTCACCATGCACACTGTGGGGCCAGGTTCTGAAGGGTGGTGTTCCCATTAAGGAGTCTGGACTGTGTTCTAAGGCGGTAAGTGCATGAAAGGATTTTAATGAGGGGCATGTCGTGACTAGGTTTGCTGTTGTGCTGAGGAAATAGTGGTCGGTAGAAATGCATTCGAATAAGAGGTCTGGGCTGCAGGGCCTGACTAGAGTTTTAAACCTGCCTCTCTGTGAATTGTTCAAATTGTCTTAGCTTCTTTTTCACCATTAGGTACTATTCTGATTTGAGAAGGTATATATGGGTTTATTTTGTAAGGAGAATAGCCGTTAATCAGAAAAATTAATTGCAGATGGTAAAAAGTAGGACTTCTTTTCTGGCTAGCTATATGGTTCTCACTCCCAACTGCACATTGGAATTACCTAGAGAGCATTTAAAATGCTGATGTCCAGGCCCAGCCTCAGGGAGTCTAATGCCATTAGTCTTAAGTGAAGTTTAGCCAACCTTACTTTTCAAAGCTCTCCAGGTGAGTTACATGTATATAGTCAGGATTGAGAAGCCCTGGACCACCATCGAGCCCTTGTTTTCTTTTTAAAAAATATATTTTATTGATTTTTTTACAGAGAGGAAGGGAGAGGGATAGAGAGCCAGAAACATCAATGAGAGAGAAACATTGATCAGCTGCCTCCTGCACACCCCCGACTGGGGTTGTGCCCGCAACCAAGGTACATGCCCTTGACCGGAATCGAACCCAGGACCCTTGAGTCCGCAGGCCGACGCTCTATCCACTGAGCCAAACTGGTCAGGGCTGTTTTCTTATTTATTTATTTCTTTATGAAATTTTTAAGTTAAAATAAAATTTTAAAAAACTAATAAAAGGCCCTGACCGGTTTGGCTCAGTGGATAGAGCGTCGGCCTGAGGACTGAAGGGTCCCAGGTTCGATTCTGGTCAAGGGCATGTACCTTGGTTGCGGGCACATCCCCAGTAGGGAGTGTGCAGGAGGCAGCTGATCAATGTTTCTCTCTCATTGATGTTTCTAACTCTCTATCCCTCTCCCTTTCTCTCTGTGAAAAATCAATAAAAATATATTTAAAAAAAAACAAAAAAACTAATAAAAGCAGTTTTGTTTACTAAGTGGCTATTTTATGCTTGCTATTTTACAAATAGTCTTAATCTTCATCAAATCTCCTTAGAGTCAGTATTATTTTCCCCATTTTACCAATGAACAGCTCAGAGAAGGTAAGTGTCTTGCTCAAGGTAACAGCCAATATAAGGTGGAGTCAGATTTTGAGCAGAGGTCCACCTGATTCCCGAGGCTGTGATTTTAATTATGGTTGTTACCTCCCACCACTGTGGTGTTCTGCCGGGTGATTTCCTTGAGAATGGAGAAACTCATTGTTCTCATGATCTGTGCAGTTGCAGTACGTAGATCTACCCCCTGCAGAGAGTATAGGAAGTGCACTCCTTCTACCTCCCAACAACCTTGGAGGCTAAGATCAGATGTGTTTTGTTAGCAGCATGGTTTACTATATGATATGATAGGTAAAGGTGTCAGCCATTGTTCCATGCATTTTATATGTATTATTTACTTATCAAAACAGTACTTTGGGGTATATGTAATTTTTGTCCATTATAGGTAAGAAACTAAAGTCCAGAAAAGCCAAAAAAACCCGAAACAAAACAAAAACCACAAAACTTGTTAGTGACACACAGGTAATGGGTTTGTGGTTTTTTTTTGTTGTTTTTTTTAAAATATATTTTATTGATTTTTTACAGAGAGGAAGGGAGAGAGATAGAGAGCCAGAAACATCGATGAGAGCGAAACATCAATCAGCTGCCTCCTGCACATCTCCCACTGGGGATGTGCCCGCAACCCAGGTACATGCCCTTGACCAGAATCGAACCTGGGACCCTTCAGTCCGCAGGCCGATGCTCTATCCACTGAGCCAAACCGGTTTCGGCTGTGGGTTTTTTTTTAAATATATATTTTTTATTTCAGAGAGGAAGGGAGAGGGAGAGAGAGATAGAAACAGCAATGATGAGAGAGAATTATTGATTGGCTGTCTCCTGCATGCCCCATACTGGGGATCAAGCCTGTAACCTGGGCATGTGCCCTCACTGGGAATCGAACCTTGACCTCCTGGTTCATAAGTCAATGCTCAACCACTGAGCCACGCCAGCCAGGTCAGGTAGTGGGTTTGAAATCAGAGACCACAGTCTCATTATTTTGATTTATTATTTTGAGCACATAAGGATAGAGTGACAAATATGGTGCCTTTAAAAACTCGCTAATGTCATGTGTAAAGATGTGCTGGATGAGGAGGACAAGGAGACTGCAGGAGTGATTTTGAACAGTTCATCAAATTCCTCAAGTTGCTGCAGTGAAAACGTTTCTCTAGTTTCTTGTTACCTTGTCACCAGAGTACACATGGCCTGTTGCTCCACTCACTTCCTACCACATTTGTCCACCAGGAAATACTGGGAAAATGCTAGCAACCATTAATGCACCTGAGAAGGGGTTTAGGCTTGGCTATCTGCATCAGAACAGATTGTCCAAAGTCACATAATTTCCCCACCTGTGATATAGGGATTGCAGTGTGGGTAAGTAGGTCAAGAGCTTGTGTATTTGGGAGTGCCGGATACTTACTACCTGTGCCATATGAGTTTGCCAGGTCATAAATCATTGTTGAAATAACAGCTGAAGAAATAGAAAATCTGGATAGATAAGTAAAGAGATTGAATTAGTAATGAACAGTAACTCAGTCCTAGCCGGTTCGGCTCAGTGGATAGAGCGTCGGCCTGCGGACTGAAGGGTCCTGGGTTCGATTCCAGTCAAGGGCACAGGTTGCAGGCTCGATCCCCGGTAGGGGGTGTTCAGGAGGCAGCCGATCAATTATTCTCTCTCATCATTGATATTTCTATCTCTCCCTTTCCCTTCCTCTCTGAAATCAATAAAAATATATTTTTAAAAAAAACCTCACAAAGAAAAGCCCAGGACTAGATGGTTTCACTGATAAAATTCTACCAAATATGTAAAGTAGAATTAATACGGAATTCTTCTCAAACCCTTACAAAATATAAAAGGAACACTACCAACTCATGCTTTGAGTTGGTATTACCCTGATATTAACACTATGTTAGGACATCACAAGAAAACTGCAGACCAATATCTTTTATGAATACAGATGTAAACATTATCAATAAAATACTAGCAAACCAAATCCATTAACATATGAAATGGATTATGCATCATGACTGAGTGTATCCTAGGAATTAATGTTTGGTTTAATATCTGAAAATTAATATGATAGACCATATTAATAGAATAAAGGACAAAAAAACATTTGATCATAGCAACAGATGTAGAAAAAAGTATTTGACATGATATAATACCTCTTTGTGATATAAAAGCACTCAACAAATCAGGCCTAGAATGGACTTCCTCAACCTGATAGAGGGCATCTGTGAAGAACCCTCAGATAACGTACTTAATTGTAAAAGACTGAAATCTTTCCCCCTAAGGTCAGGAACAAGACAAGGATTCTGCGTTTGCCACTTGTATTTAACACAATTCTGGAAGTTCTAGTCAGGACAGTTAGGTAAGAAGATAAAAACATCAAGATTGGAAAGGTAGAAGGAAAACTATTTCTATTAGCAGATGACATTATCTTATATATAGAAAATTCTAAAAAATTCACAAACAGAATGAATTCAGCAAGGTTGTAGGATATAAGATCAACATACAAAAATCAGTTGTATTTCTGTATATTTGTATTGAACAATCAGAACATGAAAGTAAGAAATTCCATTTACACTATCATCAAAAAGGAATAAAATACTTAGACATAATTTAACTAGAAACAAAACGCTTAGAAATAAATTTAAGAAAACTTATACTCTGAAAGCTATGATATATTGTTGAAAAAATTTAAAGATCATCTAAATAAATGTAAAGACATTCTGTGTCATGAATTGGAAAACTTAGTATTGTTAAGATGGTGATACTCCCCACACTGATCTATAGATTTGATGCAATCCCTGTCTATCAAAAATCTAGCTGACTATGCAGAAATTGACAAACTAATCCTAAAATAAAAAATTCAAGAGAATCAGAATAAGCAAAATAATCTTGATAAAGAAGAGCAAACTTTGGAGGACTCACAATTATTGACAGTATTACAGATGTCCCCCATTACCTCCCTTTTTGCCTTCTTCACCCATGAGCAATTGATTTTTGATAAGGTTGCCAAGACAGTTCAATGGGGAAAGAATTGTCTTTTCAACAAATGGTACTGGGACAACTGGATTTCCACAGGGAGAATAAGGAAGTTTTTCTAACCTCACCATACACAAATTTTAACTCAAAATAGATCAAAGAAGTAAAGGTAAAAGCTAAAACTATAAAACTCATAGAAGAAAACAGGATTAATTCTTCATGACCTTGGATTAGGCAATGGTTTCTTAGATATGATACCAAAAACAAAAGCCACAAAAGAAAAAAATAGATAAATTAGAAACTTGTACTTCAAAGGATACCATCAAGGAAGTGATAAGACAACCCACAGACTAGGAGAAAATAAATGTAAATTATATATCTAATAAGGGACTTGTAATAATTCTTTATATATTCTAGATACAACTCAATAATGAAAAAGAACACAATTAAAAAATGGCAAAGCATCTGAATAGATATTGCCCCCAAGAAGATAAACAGATTGCCAATAAACACATTTAAAGATGTTCAACATCTGTAGCCATTAGGGACATTCAGATGAAAACCACAGCCCTGATTGGTGTGGCTCTGTTGAGCATCGTTACATGTACCAAAAAGTTGCGGGTTTGATTCCTGGTCAAGGCATATACCCAGGTTGTGGGTTCAATCCCCAGTCAGGGTGGAGATGGTAGGCAACCGATTGATATTTCTCTCACATCAATGTTTCTCTCTCCCACTCTCCCTCTCAAAAAATCAATACAAGCATTAAAACTCACAGTGAGATGTTACCTCACACCCACTTGTATGGCTAAAATGGAAAAAACATGATAACAAGTGTTGTTAATGCTGTGGAGTAATTGGAACATTGGAGCCCTCATGCACTGCTGGTGGGAATGTAAATGGAGCAGTTGTTTTGGAAAACAGTTGGGTAGGTCTTCAAATGGTTAAACATAGAGTTCACCTAATCCAGCAATTCCATTCCTAGGTGTATGTACTCAAGAGAAATGAAAACATATCTACATAAAAACTTTTACATAAATGTCCATAGGAGCATTATGATCATAGCCAAAAAATGAATACAACTCAAATAATGAGTGGATAAACAAATATGATGTATCCTTACAATGGAATATCATTCAGCATTAAAAAGTGAAGCATTGATATGTGCTCCAATGTGGATGGCCCTTGAAGACATGCTAAGTGAAAGAAGCCAGTCACAAAAGACATTTTATGATCCCATATGTACCAACTGTCCAGACAGGTTGATCTATAGGGACAGAAAGTAGATGAGTAGTTGTCTGAAGCTGGGCTAGGGTGGGAGTGGAGAGAGTGACTGCTAGTGGGCAAAGGGTTTCTTTTTGGGGCAGTGAAATGTTCTAAAATTTATTGTGGTAATCACAATCTTAACTCTGAATATACTAAAAGCCATTGAATTACAGACTTTAAATAGGTGAATGGTGATATTGCATGAACTATATCTTAGTATTGCTACTTTGTTAAAATTGATTCAAGCATGACTTGATCACCTTTTCTTAGCATTATGAAGTCATCAGCTGACAGCCATGGTTCCTCATGACAGCCCACATGTTGGTGAGAAGTTGCAGGGAACTCTGGGAATGGGAGTGTCCTTTTTCAGTTGAAATCAGTATGATGACAAGAGGCCTTCTGGAAGGAGAGCACAGAAGGGCAGCCCTTTGCATCCTTGGCCTCATTCTTCCTGGGAGACTTGGGCCTCCCTCCGTGAGGTGAGACAGCGGGTGGGAGAGGGGGAAGAAAGCTCATGGTCCCAGGTCCAGCCAGCTTGGAAGCGAGTTTGAGGCACTCCCCATGTTTTATAATGTGATCATTGTTTTTCCTCCTTTGAAACTGGAAGAAAATTAACAATACTGTGCCATCCAGGTTAAAAACACATTCCTTTGCCCTAACTGGTTTGGCTCAGTGGATAGAGTATCAGCCTGCGGACTGAAGGGTCCCAGGTTCGATTCCGGTCACGGGCACATGCCTGGGTTGCGGACTTGATCCCAACCAATTGGGGGCATGCAGGAGGCAGCCAATCAATCATCATTGATATTTCTAGCTCTCCCTCTCCCTTCCTCTGAAATCCATGAAAATATATTTTAAAAAAATACTCCTCTAATTTAAACCAACAACACATTCCCTTGATGAAGACACCAGTCCCTCTTGGTCTCTTCATTGTCGGCAGAAAGAATCTTTACGTTATTAAGGGAACTTCATCCGTCTTAAATTCTCTTGTTATCATCCAACATGGATGTGACTTAGGGGTTTTGTTTTGGTCCCAGGTGAGGTAGTGTTTTTCAAGGTACTTCTTTGGAGAGTAGGTGTGTGGAGTATTGGCAGGTTCTGATGTGAGTAGGCAGTGAGGCTGTTTCATTGCTGAGAGCTAATTTTTGAGGGAAATAGAAATGTATGGCTTTCTGCTGGAATTGAGTGAAGGTGAGGAGAAGATGTTTTGTTTTTGAGACAGTGAAAGAGGGAGAGAAGAAGGAGAAAAAAGGCAAGAGCCTGCGCTTAGCTTTGGGTTAGTTCTTTACTTTATTTGGGTTTTGACCCTTTTGAGAATATGATGAAAGATGCAGTTACACGGGGTTTTGCATTCAATTTTAGGAAGTTCATGAACTCCTCAAAGTAGAACTGTAGACAAGATCTTCTCATCAACTAGACATATCCACATACTATCAGAATGATGGGCAGCAGTGAACTGGAGACATGCGCATTAGGCAGTGTTCTGAATCTTGGCAATTGTAATCGGGGTAGACGAGTCATGAACTTCAGTGTTCGGTGTTTGGGCATACATCAAGTTTAATGCTTTCTGGTTTTAGAGCACTATTGAAGTCCTCAAGTTACATTATTTTGGTTCTAGTGGGGTCACAACTAACATAAATGGGATTAAAATCATCCTATGAGTTTAAAAGATCATGGTAATGTTCACAAATGTGAAAGTCTTCCAGGCAGTTAACTGGCTGGAGTGTCCTCAGTTGAGCTTTAAGACTTGGGACAGTCCCTGGTATAGCTTGGTAGTAGTTTGGGAGCTTAGGGAGCCGGGGCCTTCTCATGCTGCCCAATGATGTGAGAACTCATTGATGTCACTCTATGTAAGATGGATGTTGCTGGGTTATCCTGTCACCTTTGTACCAGATTCCTGCATAAAGGGCTAGTTAGATGAAGATTACTGTAGGATCAGTAACTTACAAAGTTTTTAAGCCTGAAAAATGGCTTCTGTGTGTCCCACCAGTATCCAAAGGGAGGGACAGATGGAGGTGTGAAGGGAGATGCTGCAGAAGGGGCATTTGTTTGTTGTTCTTTTTATATTAAAGCTCATTATAGAAAAATCAGAAAAGGCTAAAACAAAATGTACAAACAACTTTTTAAAAACAAAACATTACATCACATGAACATACCGTTGTTTTTTTAATTTTAAGGTTTTTAGATATATAGAAAAATGAGAAGATGGCAAATACTAGATTCAGACTAACCTTTTAAAAATTTTGACATAGTTTCAGACTTACAGATAAATTATAATATAAAGAATTCAGGGTGCTCTTTGCGCAGATTTCCCAAAATGTTGATGTCTTATTACATTTGCTTTGCCTTTTTTGTTGTTGTTGTTAATCCTCACGGGAGGATATTTTTTTCCATTGAGAGAGGATGGAAGGGAGGGAGAGAGAGAGAAATATCGATTGGTTGCCTCCTACATGCGCCCTGACTGGGGCTGGGAGAGCAAACCTGCAAACCAGCTACGTGACCTTGACCGGGAATCAAACCCAAGACCCTTCCATTCACAGGCTGATGCTCTAACCACTGACTCGTGCTGGCAGAGCGCTTTGCCTTTTCTTCACCTCTGTGTGTGTATCTGTGTCTCTGTCTGTCTGTATATATTTCCCTGAACTAAGGAGCAAGTTGCCTTTCTTTAAGATGCTCCCTTTATTCTAAATACTAAACTTGTTTTTCCTAAATACAAGGAATTCTCTTACATAACCACAGCACAGTGATCAAAACCAGGCACTTAATATTGATATCAATACTATCGCCTAATTTACTAACCTTATTCAGATTTCATCAGTTGTCAAATCTGTCCTTTATGGCAAAAGAAAAGCCAAGATGCCATGTTGCATTCAGTTGTCATGTCCTTCCTTCGATCTGGAACCATTCCCCAGTATTCCTTTGTGTTTCAGGGTAGAGACCTAGTTTCTTGTTTTTGTATCTCACAGTATATACTAAGCATTTTTCCATATTGGTAGATGTTGAGAGCAGTGTAGCTCTCGCTGAGTGACTGAGCCAGGACTCTGGGCTCTGGCTGCCTGTTTCAAATCCTGCTTTCACTACTCAATTCCTGTGTTCTTGCTCTCTCTTTTCTTTTAATCCTCACTTGAGGATATGCTTCTTGATTTGAGAGAGAGAGAGAGAGAGATATGAGAGAGAACATTGATTGGTTGCTTCTTGTATGCAACCCGACCAGGATTGAACCCACAATCTAGGTATGTGCCCTGACTAGGAATCAGATTCGCAACCTTTTGGAGTATGGGATGATGCTCCAACCAACTGAGCCACACTGGCCAAGGCAAAACCTATTAAACAAGTTTTGTCCTCTTAAACAAGTCTTCTTACCTGCGAAATGGGAATACCAATAACTATAACCATATGGGTGTTGATAATTAAAGGAATGCATATGTGCTCATTACTGGTACAGTGCCTGGCACAGAGTAAGCTCGCAGCTAGCTGTTCTCACCACTAAGTGACACTCACAAGGGCCATCCTGCAGGTGTCTTCGCAGTAGCCGTCGTGGCTCTGTTCTCTCCTACCGTTTTTCTTCATATCTGTCTAGGTTCAGAGAGCAAACTCGGCCGGCTTACTCAGCTGCAGGATGGTTTAGTTGGAAAAACTGCCCTAAAGAGTGGCTCCCAAGTGCTCCCAAGTTCATGAGCTCCTGTTGGTTGGTGACAGTTTCACTGGTCTGAGAGTAAGAACAGTGAGGAGACTTTTGATCGATGCCAAATGTTTTATTATGACATTACATATTTCTATCTTTGGTATTAAAATGTTCTTTTAAAAATGATATTTATAAAAAAAGTGATGTTTATAAAGATGGTTGTCTTGTCATTATTGTATTTTAATGTATTTAGTAGATCAGAAAACCAACAAGGTAAACCTGTTAACCTCCAAAATATTTTTGGAGATTTTACTGGTCCATGACAAGCCAGTGATCTGGGAATTACTGCTCTAAACTATGTGTTTAGCGTTGTGGTTATATATGAGCACCTGTAAACAATATTTCTATCTGGAATTCATTCATTTAGTCATGGATTGAATGAACATTTATTATTTATTGACTCCCTCCTGAATGCCGGACACTGTACCAGATGCTTTACACGTCTCATTTCATCTTCGGAATTAGCCCTGTGTGCCGTGTATTCTCCCTGCTTCCGGCAAGCAGAGGGAATCTCAGCTGGTGGAGCTCACCCCAAGTTGTGAAGCTGGGAGTGGCGTGGCTGCAGTTAGAACAGCTCTCCCTGCTGACAGAGGCCATGTTTGCTCTTTTCTGTTCAGTGGTTCACAGCTGTGTGCTTCGGGTCTGGGGAATTTTAGCATAGGGTTCGTAGATCCACAAGTTCACTAGTCTCCTTTCAATCAAGATATGTTGAAGGTACAATTATATGTAGGTGCCTTTTTAACAAAAGTGGCCTTGCAGTACAAAAATGTGAAAGCACGTCTCCACCCTCCAGACAGCGATTTGCACAATAGGCAGGAGTTCCTCATTTTTGGTGACTCTTCAGTTAGGAATGGGACTGCCGCCTTTGCCCGAGTCATTGTGATTCTTCAGCCTCCTGTTCCAGCTCCATTAAACCTGTCTATGTTGTTTCCCATTGAACTTAAAGCATCTGGAACAGTGTCTGGCTGGTACCAGGTCTCAGGAAGGATCAGAGGAAGGAACACTTTGTGCTCTACACCCTTACACACCCTTCTCTAGGGTAGGGCTGAACTGAGCCAGTGTAGGTATCTCTTGTTGCTAGTACTGTAGCAGTTTTCTGGAGCAAAACTATCCTTGAACCATTTGCCATGTTTCAACACTCCCATGGAGCTTTGCCTTGTCCACATGTTATAGGTTATATATTTGGAAATATATGTCCACAGGCTCAACTAGAGGGTAAATGATCCCTTTGGATTCATGTTCATTTCACAGCCTCTCACGTGCTGGGCTTTTTGTCTTCTGGGCACTAGCTATATTCTGAGATCCTGGGCAGTAAACAGCATCTTGAATTTGGAAGAACTTAGCCCTGCCTCTCCTGTCTCTCCCCTTGCTATGGAAATGCTGCAGTCTGGGTACAAACTTGTGGCCTGACCTCCTGACTCTCAGAGACATAAGGGGGGCCTGCTTGGATGGTGTAATGCTGTCTGTTTTATAAAGCTTCTGTAAGCTTCAGGACCTTAGAGAGGTCTTCCCAGAGGACTTCTTTGCAGATCTGGTGATAGTTACACCTCCTCTCCTCATAATGTACAAGCACCTGTGAATATAGTTTTGCCTATAATTTTGAGAGGCACAAGGACTTGAGTGTCCTCCACGCACCCTAAGTTTCTGTTTGGGGATTGAGACTGGTTTGCTCACCCACCACCACTGGGTCTTAGCTCTTCCATGGCCGTTTCTTTCTGACTTGGTCTCCTGTCTTCTGTGCCCTCTCTTGTTTTCAAACCTGTGGACCCTCTCAGGCCCAGAAGAGGCGATATTCTCCAGGAGTCCAGGTATTCAATTCTTGACCCACCATGGCCATCCTTTATTCCCTGTGTGCTCATCCAACATTTGCTACTGTTTAGAATCCATGTGGCTCTTGTCTCAAGAGTCACCAGTCTCTGATTGTGAGTGCATCTTCATTTGCATGTTGATATTGGGAACAGTGTGGAACTCACCAAGTGGCATGTGTCATGTGACCTCTCCTTCCATCTGCACTGCCTAGCACTATGGTAGCTCATCATTTCTAAGGAAGATGTGCTCCTAAAATTTTATTGAAGAGAGAGGGCCTCTGAAGTAGGGTAGGAAAGTGGGTGGGATCTGGGGAAACTTGCAGTGGGAGAACCTTGCTCTGTGTGTTATTGGGAGAAGTTGTGGCTGAAGCTTAACTGGGCTGGAAGGTTTTTTGGCTAAAACAGTCATGTGGGCTAGAGAACACCATCCAGCAACCTGGTTCTTTTTGAGTCCTGGTCCATTTTGCATCATGTGCTTACAGGATTTTAGAATTTGAAAGGAATTATCCTGAATGGAAAGATATCCCTGATCAAAAGGTATTTTCAGAATACCTGTTGTGTTCAAAACACTCGGGCGGGTGGGGGGGGGATGGGCTAATGTGGAGACATGCAAAAAAGCATAACAAGTTATATTTTCTTAAAGGAGTTTACATGGCAGTTGGGTAGATAGGTACATAAACACAAAAAGCCACTAGTGTGGAGCAGAGGAACAGTGCAAATGGTGTTCTCAGGGAGGAGATTAGAGCCTTAGAGGGACCATGTCAGACCCACCCAGACGTGTAGCAAGGAGGATCCTTGAAGACAAGGACAGAGTTAGTCGCTTCCTGGGCCATATCACTTGAGTGTGGGTTCTAGCAGGTTGTTATTGAGGAGGCTGGGCTGTTGTCTGGTCTCTGTAAGGTGCTCAGCTTATATGTGCATAGTTCTTGTTGCTCTTTGCTCTTTGCACTTCCTCATTGTCCTCTGCTTTTCCTTCCCTGCCTTCCTAGCGGGTGTTCCCCTATATCTCAGCCATGGTGAGCAATGGCTCCCTCAGCTATGATCATGAGCGGGACGGGCGGCCAACAGAGCTGGGGGGCTGTACGGCCATTGTCCGCAATCTCCATTATGACACCTTCCTTGTGATTCGCTATGTCAAGAGGCATTTGACGGTGAGTCCCTGTTCTGGACCTGTTGGCAGTATAAGCTGTCTGGCTCCTGCTCCTGGGGCCTGGCCCTGATTTCTCTCTTCTTTTTATTCTAGGTAATGATGGACATCGACGGCAAGCATGAGTGGAGGGACTGCATTGAGGTGCCCGGAGTCCGCCTGCCCCGGGGCTACTACTTTGGCACCTCCTCCATCACCGGGGATCTCTCAGGTACTACCACTGCACTTCTCATTTGCCCTGACTGAGGCCGTGTCTCAGTGGCCAGGCCTTGGTGAAGCTTCTCAGAGGGGAGAGCCAGACAAGCAGGACTTTGGGAAGCAGGTGCCCTGGGAGTGCTTATCTTCCTGCATTCTCATATCCAGATTCCTTAACCCCAGGCTTAGGCTGGCCTCAGACAGCGGTCCTGGGAGATAGTTGGAGCTACGGGAGAGTAGTGTTTGCCTCTTCAAGGAGCCAGCTCTCCAGCCTGTGTTTTGAGCTCTGCACTTTTCTGACTCTGTTGCCACCTTTCTAGTCTGCTTCCTCCCTCCCACTCCTAACGTGTTTAGTTCTCCTTCTCTGAACAAGGCTTCTTCGTGACTCTGCTGTCCCCCTTGACTGGCTCCCAGGCCCTGCTTTGTGCTCAGACTTCTGGGTTTCATGTGTAGAGATGCTCCCGTTTCCAGCCATTCCATTCTGAACACACTGCCCTGGACCCATGTCTCGACTGTGCATTAGCACTCTCCCTGCCTGCGTGACACTCTGTTCTCAGTCCTCGCTCTATGTCCTCTCGTCAGCTCTTTTGACCATGTGCCCTGAAGGTCTGTGCCGCTGACAGTACCTGCTGCTTTTCTTTCCTGTCCCCTCGACTTTCTTTCTCCTTGTCCCCATTTGTTCTCCCCTTGGCTCCAGTCCCAATCATAACGTCATTTGAGAAGAGGTAAAGAACCAAACTTTTGGAATTTTTGGACATAATTTATTATGAATAAAGCCAATAGGAATAGAATTTTCTTCTGGCAAAAGGGAAAGGCAAACACCCATCTGAAATGGGCAACAGCTGCTTGGTTCCAGCATTGTGGCCAAGAGCAAATGCGGGCTCGGTAAGGCCATGCTGTCAGTTTTTCAAGAGAAGCTGGGAATCTGGATTTTTAAAATGAAATCTGATTTTTAAAATCATGGCTTTAAAAAAAATCAACTTTATTGAGATGTGCTTTCCATACAACAGAAGTACATAGTTGGAAGAGATTTGACAAATATTCACACCTGTGTCATGACCTCCATAGTCAAGACACAGAGCGTTTCCATCACTTCGAGAAGTCCTGGTGCCCCTTTGCAGCTCCGCCCTCACCTGCTCTGCCCTGGCAACCAGGGGCTGAGTACTGTGCAGAAGGCTGAGGCGTGGGCAGAGCTTCCCTGGGCCCAGGCACAGGAGGCACAAGCTTTAGATCTTTGCTAGGTAATCTTATTATGTGTTTCAAGTTGAAATGTCTTCTTTGCATTTTCCTTTAAGCTTACATGTTTCTAGGACCTGTCAGTTAACTTCCTGGTGCACTTTTCTTTTTTTTTTTTTGCAAGAAATAGTCCATTTTATTTGACTTTTTTTTAAAAAAAAAAATCAAGTTAAATCCTGAGCCAGTTACCATCCCACCGGGCTACCCGGAGGTTGAGCTTGGCTGTGACGGGGGCCCCGGGGCTCCCCAGGACTCTCTCTAGGTCACGGGGTTTCTGCAGCACCAGAGCTTAGGGGAGGCCCCTTGGACCACATCATCCGGCTGCCCTAGTTACCATGGTGACGCCTATTTCCACACAGGATGCAACCCCTTCCTGGCAGGAGATGCTGCTGCTTCCGGGCCAAGTTTGGGGCCCTGGGAAGTTTATGGAGGCTGAGGGTCCCCGGGTGTCCACACAGCCATGCCCAAGAGACCGAGGGAGCTCCCACCCCTGTCCCATCCCCATCTGAGGGGCTCGCCCCTGTCCCCTGCTCTCAGATTCTCTCTCTCTCTCTCTCTCTCTCTCTCTCTCTCTCCTGGTGCACTTTTCAATGGGAAATTGTTCCCAACTGTTAGATATGACCAAAGAGAATACAGTCATTTTTTGTTTGTCCTAAGGAGTCCTTTGCTCTAGGTTTTTGGTGGTAATGCCTAGGTTAGTGAGTCTGTGTTCTCTACCCATAGAATGTCCCTAAATAGAAATTGTCTTTCTCTTAAGGTCTTTCTTGTTGATACCTTCTTACTGTTAGGCAGTGGGTATTGAAATGGCTGAGAAAGTGGGGTACACTCCAGCCGTTTCAGTCACTGGTGCCTCACATTGTGAGGAGCACTGCCCTCCTTTTTATTCTGTCCATGGCTCCCACTCAGTCCTGACAGCAAAAACACCTCATTGAAGGCAAACCCAGTTTTTCAGGGTTTGCTAAGGGTCTGCTAACATTCTAAGTCTAAGCAGGTGTAGATGCCATCCTAGTAATAGAAATGGCAAAAAATCCAACCAAGTAGCCATAACCTCCCTGGCATTCAGATTTGTGGTCTCTTAATACCAGTCTCCACTGAGAGGAACAGGAGCTTCTTGGAGAAATGGCAGATCTATGGCAAGAAGTGTATAAGTGGGAACTTTCCAGAAAAGCAAGGAAGATACCAAGAATTACTGGGCCCTGGCCAGTGTGGCTCAATGTCATCTGTGCACTGTAAGGTTGCTGGTTTGATTCCCAGTCAAGGCACATGCCTGGGTTGTAGGCTCGATCCTCCGTAGGGGGTATGCTTTCACATCCTTTTCTCTCCCTGCCTCTCCTTTCCTCTCTCTCTAAAAGAAAAAAAAAAGTTAATAAAATAAAAAAAATCTTAGAAAACTACTGGGTTCATGAAAAAAGACTCAGAAACCAACTTGCATAGGCTCCCACTGGAACAAAATGGGTGGAGTTGAGCATCAGTAAGATGTACAACCTCAGTGTATTGAAACACGTCAAATGTGTTTGAATTGATGAGTTTATAATGATGCTTTAAAAAGAGGAGCTCGCCCAGCATGGCTCAATGGTTGAGCATTGACCTATGAACCAGGAGGTCAGGGTTCAATTCCCGGTCAGGGCACATGTCTGGGTTGTGGGCTCGATCCCCAGTGTGGGGTGTACAGGAGGAGCCAATCAATGATTCTCATCATTGATGTTTATATCTTTCTCTGAAATCTATCTATCTATCTATCTATCTATCTATCTATAATATTGTAGAATAATATAGAATATTCCTGTTTCTTATCCTTGTTTTTAGATGAGAAAACAGGTTGCAATTATTTTTTTAAGGTCACTGCTAGTTAGCTGTGGAATCGAAAGCTTGAGCCAAGATACTCCAAGATACCTCTTTTTGAGGGGGCTTGAGCAGTACTTTTTCCTTTAGACAACCATGACATCATTTCCCTGAAGTTATTTGAGCTGACGGTGGAGAGAACCCCAGAAGAGGAGAAGCTGCATCGAGACGTGTTCTTGCCCTCGGTGGACAACATGAAGCTGCCTGAGCGTGAGCATGGGGACCCTGGGAAATGGCCCACAGTGGAAGGTCGCAGTGCTGGGGCGGGCCAGGGGACCGCACCCACAGCTCGCAGGGCTGTCTCCTTTGTCCTTTCCCGGAGGGATATGGAGCACTGGCACCTCTTGTCACTTGTCTTCAGGTTACAGATGAGCAGGAGGCGGCGGCTTCGTTTTTGGATTAAAGCATCTGGAAAGGGAGAGTCTGAGTTCTGTCTCCCAGAATGGGTACTGGAACCTGGGGGCTTTAGCTTGTTGGTGGTCTTTCCTAATGGGTAGGCTCCCAGGGGCTGACTTGCTTCTCTCTTGCTTCCTCAGTGACAGCCCCGCTGCCGCCCCTAAGTGGCCTGGCTCTCTTCCTCATTGTCTTCTTCTCTCTGGTGTTTTCCGTGTTTGCCATTGTCATTGGGATCATACTGTACAACAAGTGGCAGGAACAGAGCCGGAAGCGTTTCTACTGAGCCCTCCTGCCACCACCTCCGCTGTGGCTGTCCCCATGAGGTGTGGGAAGAACAGGCGCTGGCCCGACCACACAGCCCAGTGGTCTTCTCCATTCTTCAGCAGCCGGTCAGGGACTGTGTTCTGTCACTGAAGCTTTGAGTTCAGGGACACTGTATTCCCATGGTCATCTGTGAGGACCTCTGACTCTGGTTCAGGAAGCCCACCCACCCCAGGGCAATGCTGCTGTGATGTGCCTTTCCCTGCAGTCCGTCCACTGGGAGCTCAGAGGGTGGAGATAGGATCTCCTGGTATGATGCCAAGATCACAGAAAAGAACTTCGTAACCCAGGATGCCTTGGTGTTGGACTCAGGACCCCCGTGCTTCTCACTTAAATCTGCAAAGAATGGAAAACTCCTCATACCTTTCCACCATCCATTCATTGGTTTTTGCTTTTGTCTAAGCCTCTGTCCACCTGAGCAGCTCTCCTTGGAAATCTGGGTGGAAACTTCTCCCTCCTTTTACTGTCCTCTTCACATGCAGCCTGAGATCGAGAAGACCTTCCATGCCTGTCTGTCGGAGCCAGGGCTGCAGAACAAACATGTTGCACTGACCCTCATTAGGTGTCCGCAGGGAAGGCTTTCTGCTTTGGCCCGCTGCTCTAGCCTTTGCTTGTCTGTGTGGATCCTGGATCTGTTGGCGTGTTTGGGATCTTCCCAATGAGGCCCTTCCATTCAGCCCTCAGTCTTGTTTGGCTGGAAGTTGGTGTGCAAGTCAAGAGAAGCTTGGAAGATCCCGTGGATGAGTGGGCTGAACTGTGACACTGACCTGCTCCAGGTTTTGACACCAGAAGCAACATTTGCTGAGTGACCCGACCACATGGAGATGTTTCTGGACCAACTGGAGCCTGCTTAGCTGCATGTTTTGTGTCTGTCATGGTCTTTGGAATCCTACTTTGAGTGTTCAAAATGTAAGAAAACTTTTTTCTTATAGTCTCGGCCTGGATACTCCCCAGGAGGAAATCGGGCTTCTTTTTCTTAATGGATAAGTAAGTTGCTGTTCTCGTGTTGCAAATCTGGGTCAATAGGCCCTTGTCATCTGTGCCTGGAAGAGTTCATTGTCATTGAGCAATAGAGCCTGAGTGTCATCCTCCAGGGATTAGCCCTTATTCACTGCCTATTGGACAAGGGGTCACACACTGCGCTACTCACCCATCTGCCTATGATGAGATTGGTTGATAGAGGGCCCAGAGCTGAGCTCTCCTAGCCTGTACTTCTGTAGCCTAAGGGAGATTCGTAAAATGGCTGATGGAAACCCAACAGAGCTTCTGACTCGTGTTCTTCCTTCTGGGCGTGGGTTTAGGAAGGCTCCAGGCCTTTTTGCTGAGCCCGTCAGTCCTTGCTCTGCCTTCCCTCCATTGTGAAATCCTCAGCTCAACCCAGAAGGAAAGGAGGGTTGCCTTAGCTGGGTACAGTCTCTGTCCTCTCGGGCTGGCTTATAGCCTTCCAGGTGCTTAATTAGGCATCACAGGCAGTAACACTCCCCTGCAGGTGGGATTAAGGTGGGATCTGCCTAACGCCTTCCCCACCACAGTAGAGCAGCTCCAAATTGCCAGGGGACCAGCTGATCGAGAGCTTGGCCTTAGGACCAGGTAGAACTGAAAAAGTAAATGGTTCTTTTGTCTTCTTTGAGGTCAAGGGGAGATTGGATAGGCCCCTGTGGTGGAGGACCTAGGTGGGCTCCTGGGGGGAAGCATGTGAGTGTGAATGCAGATTTGTGGGTTTTGTGTGATTTCAGCCTAGGTGCAGGGCCGCCTTCTGACTAGACATGGGGTGTTCTGTCCTAGCTCTTGTATTTTGTCCTGGAAACAAATGTTTGCCCCCGTAAATGGGGCTGGATATTGTACTGGCCACTGCATCGCAGGTGTGTCCTGGAGGAGGGTTCGTGGTGTGGCTCCAGTGGCTCACCCCACGGGGCCATTCTCTCCTCACTGCCACCCTTTCCCTCTGTTTCCCTCTGACTTCAGAGCCTCTTCATGTGGAAGAGACAGAAGATGGAGGTAGTGCCAAAGGCGACACTGCTTCCTGTCCCTGGGAGTCTTGTCCAAAAGGCTGGCCTTTCATATGGTCTTCAACACCCACCCCCCCCCCCCAAATTACAAAGTGGCTTTGTTACAAAGCTTGTTTATTTCAGTGGAAAATTACAGCTTTGCCTTTCTTGATGGAAGTGGTTTCTCAGCAGAATGGCCAGAATATCCCTAGCCCCTTGCTGTCCTAGAAGATAGAAATAAGAAATTAGCAAGAAGCTCTAGGTTAGGGCTGACAGTGGGCAAAGAAAAGCCAGGCAAACCTGGCCAAATTAGCCTTGTGGGGCTGGGAGTTCTGGAAAAATATGTCGCAGGTGATTCATGTGTTCCTGCAGGAGTTTCAGCTGACGGCCTGTTGTAGACTTTAGGGTAGGATGTGGGGTAGTGAGGTTGGAAGAGCTGTCCTTTCTGGTGTTCAGTGAATTGATGATATTGGTGAACATATCCTTAGGTGAAGTCAGCCGAAGCTCAGGTTTGATCCAGCTCATGGCCAAATAGCCCTAGAGGGAATAGGCAACAGTCAGCTGAAGATAGCAACCAGAGGCTCTCTCCAGAGGCAGCCCAAGAGCAACCAGTGCTTCTGTCCCTGTCCCCAGGGGCATCACTCACCGGAGCTGAGTACATGAAGCTGAACAGCATAAGCCCGATAATCAATATGATTGACATGATTATGATTTTAAAGCGGTAGCGTTTCCAGAAAACATAGCAGAAGTTTCTAATAGGTGACTGAAACCATGAGAGCAAGGTGTTGGTGCGCCTGTCCATGAGCGTTGAGTCCGAGAATGGAGGACAAAGGGGACCTTCAGATCAAGTTTTCCAAGGCAAAGACCTTTCTTTTTTAAAAAGCAACTTCTGCCCCATCTCCCCCTCTCCCCTTGGCTGTTCTCTCCTGAGTGTGACAGCATTGAGCTGAGGTGGTGGGAAGTAACTACCCCTCCACTTGTGGCTACTGGCCACCACCCTGGGTATACGGCCAGGCTCAGCAGCTCGGCTTTCTGAATAAGGAGCCTTACGGGGGAGGGTGGAGTGTAGGGTATTGGTTGGGCTCTGACTGGCCACGTCCTGCTGCCCTGATTAAGGCGTCCTCCTCGGACAGAATCTCCAGTGTCATCTTCACTTTACCCTAGAAACACCGCAAGGGGTGGGAGGCTGAGTTATGGTCGCAGGAACATCTTCCCAGGACCCACAAAGGGAGAGGGATTTAGGTACGGCCCCCAAGGATTTAGAGCCAGTGATGGGACACAGCAGTCCTGTGCAGTAGACACCTTCCCCAGTTCCTACCGACAAGCGCCACTTGCCGTCCTCGAGGACCTGGCAAGGCCACCAGCCGGTTGCAGTCTTCTTCTTAAAGAGGGAGAAGCGCTTGTTCTGGAGGAGGTGGGGCCACTTGGGGTCAGCATCCATCATCCTGATGGAGCACAGGCTTGGGTGCTGGGCCGGGAAGGGCATGTCAGACAGATCCAGCTCTAGGACCCCTGAACCAAGAGAGATGCAGTTGGCACAAAGGAGCTCCCTGTCCTGAGGTAATAGGCCCCAGGCCAGTAGCTCACCTAGGAAGTCATCAGTGGTGAAGATGTCATTGTCCCAGATCTGGATGATGAGCCGGGCCGGAAACTTCATCACCAGGGGGTCTAGGCTCCATATGTAGTTCTGAAGGATGGCAAAGGAGTGTGTCACCGCAACTCTCCTAGGAGAGTCCCCTTGGCCCTCTGAGGAGCCCACACCTAGCGTGATGGACTGTCCAGGAAGAGGGCTTCTGCCGAGACTTCATTCCAAGTGTTCTGGTACAACTGCAAGTCTCTGAAGGGAGGGGCAGGAAGAGAAGCCCACCTCCACGTTCATTACCTTCTCACTCAGGACGCACATTTGCTCAGCCACCAGGTAGTCCAAGGTGAAGATGAACCGCCAGTTGAAGATGCCCTCGCCAGTCAGGGATTGGTAGTGGATGTCTGTCTTCTGCATGTCCTTCTCTAGCCCGAATAGCCACCTGGGGTCAGAGTCCTCTCACCTGGGCTCATGTGCACTGTCCCCAGTCCTGAGCTGGAGCCTTTTGGGAAGGGCCGCCCAGTGGACACCAGGTGCAGTGGAAGTGGGGAGATGTCATCCCAGGACGAGGAGGACCCACAGAAAAGCTAGAACAGGACTTGGGGAGCTGTGCTGGAGCCCTACACCTCTGCCTCACCCTTTGACGTAGATGTCACTCATCTTCTCGTTACTCAAATTGACACTCTTCAGGTCCACGTGAGCAGTTTTCCAGATAATGCAGCGCAGCTCATACCTGCGGCCATGGCACCCTGAGGCTTTGCCAAGGACTCACTGCCCAGCAGCGGCCTGGGTGGCCACCCTCCATGCCCACACTCATGCTGCACTGGCGGGAAGGGAGTCCCAGGATTCCCAGCAGAGGAAAGATGCCAGCTGCTCAGTACTGGGAACCCTGGTGCCTGCCCCCAGGAAGTGCGGAGATAGGGAAGTGCGCCCACACTCACCTTGTAGGCTGCCTGGGCCTGATGTTGACTGGGGGGCCAGGAGGCCCCAGTTTCTTGGGGAAGATGTCCACCCACATTTGTATCTTTCCCTGGAGCAGAGATGGGTTAGCTGGCAGGGGTTCCTAGCCTGTCTTCTGTGCTGGTCTGGGGAGCCCTGTTCCAGGTTCTTAGGTCTGTGGAGGCCATGTTCCCAGCACTGAGAGGTGGGGTACAGTATCTGAGATGGAAAGACTTTAGACAGAAAGTCAGGCAACTGCCCACCAGCTTCCCCCTTTTCCTTTTTTTTTTGGCCTGGAGAAGATGCAGTCAGGTTGGTAGGTATGATGACTTTAAGGCTGATGGTCATGGGGCTGGGACGTCTCTTGTAACGAGTCTGGAGGGTTAATGCCATTTAGCAGGTGATGCTAGAAGCTTCTAGAAAGCTCCAGAATGGTGTTGGGCTTTTATTTATTAGCCAGCTTAGTGACCCTGAGTCAGAGTAATCTAGATTGCCAGGCCAGATTTCCAGATTGTTTTAGGATGTGCAACCACAGCCCGAGGGTATGAAGCTATCACAAAGCACAGAGGTCTAAGAGGGATGACACTGGTGGGGAAAAGGAAGAGGTGAAACTGCCAACACTGGAAGAAAGATAAACATATTCTTTCAAGCTGTCTGACCTCATTTTTATTTTTTTGAAGTTGACCTAATTTTTTCTTTTGTTTTGAAAACAGGTTTAGTGAGAATGCTTTTTTAAAAATGCTAAGTAGAGAACTTTGTCTAGAATGTGGTATCAGCTTGAGAAATGTAGAGTGAAGGGAGCCATTCTGGTGGCTAGAGGGTGGATGGTAATAAGGCCCTTGAGATTTTTATTCCTTCTGCTCTGGGTTCCTGCAACTAGTAGCCAAACCAGATGTGTGATGTTTGCACATCAAACCTGGTGCTGCTGCCCTGCCCTCCCTCAGGAGAGACTGAGGCAGGGTTGGCCTTGGCTGCCAGGGCGCCTCAGCACGTCCTACTGTGGACGCACAGCCTCCGTGTCCTGTACATGACTCTTCCAGCTCTAACCCTCTCCGTTCTAAGTGGCATCACTGGAACTTCTTGCTTACTAACGTGCGGGCGTGCATGTCTTCTGCCCCAGCGCATCTTTGAAAGCCCAGCTTCTCCTTTCCCTCCTGGGCTGTGTCCTAGATGGGTGTGCCCCTGTCTCCCACTCCAGACCCTCCGGCCTCATACCTGGTCAATGCCTGGCTGGCTGCTGCTGTACAGCATGCGGGTCTCTAGGTGCTCGGGTACCAGCCCCTGGGCGTGCAGGAGGTACAGTGCAAGGCGCTCCTTTTTGGGGCCCAAGTAACGAGCAGTAGGGGGCTGGGGCTCTAGATTGAAAGGGACAGGAGGGGATCCTGAGGTCAGTAGTCTTCCCTTCTCCCAGGTAGGCCCCCACCTTCCTCATGCCCAGCCTGAATGGTAGCCATAGTTGCCCTCTGCAGGAGGAAGGAGAAAGATGTGCCCTCTGGCTGCTCTTCCATCCTGGAGCCTCCCTGGTTTCTGAGGCCTGGGCCTGTGCTTTCTGGCCACATGCAGTGCTCACCAAAGCGCTGCAGCTTGAATTTTTTCCCATTGTAAAAAACAGAGTCACCATCAGGGTTGAACAGAGGTGGAAGCAATCCTTTGCGCTTGGCATGGTGTTCCAGGAGGAAGCTTGGGGGCACCTGATCCCGCCACCTAAAGGGTCCTGACCTGTGGGGATGTGTGGGAGGAAAAGGTGTGGGGCCTGGACAGCTTTCGGCTGCAGGATGACAGTAGTGGAGGCAGGGAGAGACAGGTTCAGGCCCTGGTTCCCAGCTATGGGCTCCCTCCTCCACCTTCTCTATGCCCTGGCCTTTGGTCAGGCCCGCTCTTACAGGCAGTATGATTGGGAGAGCCCACAGCGAGCTCCAAAGCCAGACAGAAGTCGGTTTTCGAGGTCGATGACTGTGGTGCCAATCTTATCATCAGGTGAAAACAGGTCAAAGTCATACAGCTCAATCTCTAGGTCCTTCTCCAGGGGGATGGTGCAGCTCAGTTCAAACATCCTGGTGGGATGGCGTTGGAGACCACAGAGACCGAGACCATGTTACCTACATGCTTCCCCTCTAGCATCTCTGCCCCTCAGAGCCCGGATGGCTGTTGTCTGCTAATAACCATCACCATGTATGGCAGGAAACAAGTGTTGATAGGCCTGTGGGTGGGACCTGGCTCCTCCCTTCCCAAAGGGCATGTGAGGATAGAACTGGGCCACCCACCCGTTCATCTCCCATCTGGTGAGCACCTTTAGTGTGTAAGACTCCATGATAGGAATTGGGCGGCTAGAGGGGAATGCAAGTTCTTTACTTCTGGGCTTTCTCCTGGCGCTGCATGGGTGGGAGTGGAGGAGTGGGGTTGGGCAAGTTGGGGCAGCTCACGTGCCAAAGATGGGATTCAGGGTGTTAGGCTGGTACATGTCTCGGTTGCCAAGTTTTGTCTTTCCCAGTTTCAGGATCACATAAGGGTCACACTGGGGGTTAGGCACAAGTGAGGGAAGGACAGGAAATGGAGAGTCAGGCCAGGGGGGCAGGAGCGGGGCAGAAATGAGCCCCTTGCACCAGACAGAGCTTGTGGGGAGAGGGCAGTCTGGGTGGTAGCAGCCTGAGGGAGCTCTAGGACATGGGCTTTAGGCAGGTGTGGACGGTGTCAGGGCTGGGTGGGGCCCTGGAAGATGGGCACTGCAGGTTTGGGCTGCTCATTACCAGGCCATTGTAGTCTTGGGGCTGCAGGTTGATTGCTCGTACCACGTACACCCGCACCAGGCATTGCTGAGGGAAGTCCTCTTTATGAGGCCAAACCAAGAACTGGCGGGGGGGCTGGGGGGCTCCTGGGTTCTCAGGAAAGGGGTAGACACGGAAAAGGCCCTGTGTGTGTTTTGGGGAGATTAGTGTTGGCAGCCGGCTCTATAGAACCCTCTAAGAGGTGCCCTGGCTGAGCTTAGAAGAGTGAGCATGTAAGGGTAGTAGGGACAAAGGTCATGTGGTCGGGGAGAGGCAGGCACAGCAGAGATGCTGTACAGGGACCACTTGTGTTTAGGAGGCACTGGGCAAAGGAATTGTGCTCGCCAGTCTCTGCTGATGTGAACTCCCAGTTCCCATCTCAGCCCCATCCCTTCAGGTCTGAACTTCTCTAAAGCTCCTGGGCCTTGGGAAAGTGCATAGGCCAGAGCCGGGATGAGACAGACCGTACCCTTCTGAACCCTGCATAGGTCAGTCTGCTTCCCCACTTCCGAAATGGTTTTCAAGCCCTCCCTGCCCCATCCTACAAAGAGCATATAGAGCCAGGGCTTTTATTAGAGTCTTCTGTGGACAGATGGGCATGAAGAGAAGGGGCAGCTAAGCCGGGCTAGACACCCACCTTGAACTCTCCGACCACAGGGCTGTCTGACTTGGGCTGTTCCTGGTAGAGTTTGAAGGTCTGGCAGAAGTCCTGCAGGCCTTGGAAGGCTGGCACAGCCTCCAGCTCACAGTCATACACCTGCAGGAGGGTGCGTGGGACCCAGGCTGCTGGGGAGCAGGCCCGGGCTTGACCAGAGGGCCTTTCCTGGGATCGGGGGTTGAGGGACCACCAGCTGCCAGGTCTTGTCCCCAAGTGTCTGCCCACTCAGCCGTCCCAGGGCAGCCTTGGTCCCTGAACGGGTGAGGCTGGTAGCGGTGTGGCCTGGAGTGGGGTGGCAATGAGGAAACCCCCCCACACCGTGGTTCCCAGAGGAATCAGGGCTAGGTCTGCTGGCTGCCCAGCAGGTTTTATTCCACCTCGGCAGTCTCCCTCCTGGGGCTTCCAGACCTCCAGGGTGTGGTAGTCTTTGTCCTTGTACTTCAGGGACTTGCCGTCCCCTGTGGCCCAGAACAGCTTGCTCCACCAGTCCACCTCATACTCGTCTTCATCCTGAGGAAGAGGGGCAGCTGGCCTTCCTCTGCCCAGGCTCGAACTCCCCTGCCTCCCAAGCTACCTGGGATTGCTCCTGGTTCCCCTGGGCTGAGCCCACATCACCTCGGCTTTGCTGGACTTGAAGCAGAACTTTTCAACGAGGTCATCTAGGAGCTGGGAAAGGAGAGGGGGTGAGTCGGGCAGAGCCGGGCACCCCACAGCCCACCCACCACCTGCCTCCTGAGAGGAGTGGGTGGAGGTCAGGGCTGACCGCACACAGGTCTTTCATTCTGAGGTCGTCAGACGTGGGACTGGGGCAAGGAGGAGGGTGCGCCCAGTTCCTATTCTCATTGCCCACAGCTTCAGATTGAACCTGAAGGGCTCAGAACAGCAGGACCTCAAGGCCCACCCCAGATCTACTGCCTCAGAGTCTGCTTTTGCACCAGAGGTCCCAAGGATTCCTGTGCGTTCAGGTGACAAGCGCTGCTCTAGAGCAGTGGTTCTGAACCCCGAGAGCATCGTAATCACGGTCGTAATCACGGGGGGGGGGCGGGCCGGATCTTGACAAAAATGCTGACCCTGCGCCCTGCCCCCAGCAATTCTGATGGAGTTGGTCAGTGGCCTGGCTCAGAATTTTTTAAAACTCACGGGCAATTCAAATATGCAGTCCAGGTGAGACTCACTGTTTTAGAATTGTCGTGTACTGTTAGCCTCCCCAGGGGCGCAGGTAGCAGAGCCCCTCAGGGACAAGGGCTGGGTTCTGGAAATGGTGTGGGAGAAGGTAGGGCCTCAAGCCCATCACTTACCTGGTGCTTGTTCACTGACAACTCTGTGGAGAAAGCAATCGTGCATCTCAGGAGGCGGGAGGTCCCTGTCCCTCCCTGTGCCTGCTTATTGGTGAGGCCTGGGAAGGGCTAGGAGTAAGGACGTACTTGGAAGCCGTGGGGGCACGTAGTCCGAGGCCCAGGGGTCACAGAAGTAGGGCTGCAGGGAGTCAATGTTGGCCTGGCCCACCAGGGTCTGCTGGCCGAAGTCCTTATTGTCCACCACCTTCAATACGAGGGGCAGCGCGTAGGCCTCCTCCGTGGGCATGTACTGCAGCCCAGAGAGCGGCACTGTGAGACCTCGCTTGAGGAGTGGGCTGCCCAGCCCTTGCCCGGGCCTTCTTACCAGTGTGAGGAAGAGGACCGACTGGGCAAAGTTGGGGTTGGTCTGGAAGTCCCTGATGGGCTCTGTCTGCCGGGCCTCTTCCCAGCACTCCACCAGCAGCTGGGGGGAACGCACCTGATTCATGTTCCGGAGCCCCCAGGCCAGGACCTGCCAGAGAGGGAGGGACGACAGCACCTCTGGGGGGGTGGGGGGTCTGTGCTGGCAGTGATGGTGCATCAGGGAGTACGCAGGGCCAGGGGGTCAGTGCTTGTCCTCAGCCTGGATACTCCTCCCTCCTGAGGGAGGGGCCCTCTGGCCACTGTGACTGTCCTTCACTGCCCTCCACTGCCCTTAGGCATTGTCCTTCCCTGTCTGGCCTCCCATCAGTTCTCTGAGGAAGAAGCTCCTGAGGCCCCCACAAGCAGGGGGTACCCAGATTTCTCAGGTTTCCTAATGTCAGCTACTCATTGCTGACTTGTCTTCCATAGAGCGCCATGCCATTCAGTGGCCCACACCCTGTGATTGCCCTCAACTGGCAGACACTGAGCCCCCAGGAGATGCCCATGCCCCTCCTGGTCAGGCCCTCCTCAGGACCAGCCTGGGCCTCACCTGGGGGGAGAATCCAGTGCCCGCAGGCCTGACCATCTTTTGCTCGTTGCCAGGTTTGTGGCAGTTGCATAGGTTCCCACGTGGGGATTTCCATGCTACTCTCAAAGAAAGGAGACTCGTCTGGCCTTGGAGTCAGGGCCTGGCCCAATTCTGGTCTCCACTGGGCCCATGTCACTGTCTCTCAAAGCCCCATTTCCTTCTCTGAGAGCAGCCCTGCCACGGGGCAGCACGCGGCTCAGATGCCACCACCGGTAGGAGTCCCCTGTCTACTCCCTGCAGCAAGTGTGCAATAAAATAATTAAACATGTCCTCTCAGAGCTGCTGTTCATTCTCTCATCTCCCTCCATCTCAGCTTTGGGTCTGGGGGTCAGGACCACCCCAGGAGGGTCAGCAGAGCTCCACGTTCCCTGCCCACCCCCCCCCCAACCTCCCCACCCCAACCATCATCACCTCCACCGCCATTTTCCTTAGCGTGGGCTGCATGCTCTTGGGGAGTGTGAAGACCCCGTTCTTCCAGGGAACACTTAAGATTGGCAGCTTCCTTCTGAGACTCTGAAGGGATGAGGTGAGAGAGCAGGGAGCACAAGGCCCCACTGGGCTGTTCCTACTGTTCTCCATCCACAACTCGAGCAGGTCCCTGAGAGAGCTCAACTGAGGTGGCCCCCAAGCCCATGGGCAGATGGTGGCTGGAGAGCTAGGTTAGGGGGGCAGGCTGGCTGGGTTCCCCAGGCCCTGAGTTCTGGTTCCAGGCCCCAGGCCCCAGGCCTTTCTGAGGGGGTTGGGCGGGGGGTAGGTGGAGTCAGGGACCACTGGCTGTGGGAACATGTCGCAGGGGCATGAGGCAAGGTGGGGCACTGAGTACTACACCTCCCAGCAGGGCCCTCTGTCCCAGTACCTCAGTCTCAAGGATCAGCTCACAGGAAGCCAAGATCTCGCCCTCTTCCTCCCCCAACTCTTTTGCAAAGGGATGCCACCTCATGGGGGGCAAGACCCGATGTTGGACATCCAGCCAGACCACTGGGGGCCACATGCTCCGTCCCCGGAAGCTCTCCTTGCCCTAGAGGGAGATAATTTGCAGAACAAGGTGCCAAGCTAGCGGATTCTGGCTCCTGGCTCCTCCCCTGGGATCCCCATGAGTCTAGGGAAAGGGCTAACAGGTATGTGTACACGATGCCCTGCGAGCCAGGCCCATTGGAGCACGTTCTCCTCTGCCCGGCCCAGTCCGCCGTACCCGCGAGTCCCGCTGCCACAGTTCCAGCACCACGAGCGGCGGGCTCTCCCTGGTGTCGTGAGGGCTCTCGTACAGGAGGAGATGCTGGAAGATGAGCGTCTGGGCCCACGTGGGGGCTGCAGAGCTCCTCAGGGTTTGGGTGCACTGGCTATGGTTCAAGAAGACCAACCGGACGAAGGGCTCTGGAGGGTGGGGGAGAGGGGCGAGTCTCACTGTTGAGCTGAGTGAAGCTCTCCTCTCCGGCCGCCACTGGACCACCTGTCAGGGCCCCAACCCTAGGGCGTCTCCCAGGGAGGCCCAGGCGGGGCAGCCCCACCACTGCCCGCTGTGCTGAAGCCACCTCAGTGTAAGCCGCAGAGCAAAGGGACAGATAGGCAGAGGCCAAGGGTCACTGGTCCCACCCACATCTGTTTCACACTGCTATGGTTGAGGCTGGGTGGCACAGAGGAGGAGGGCCAGTGGCTCCTCCGGAGGAGCTCTGAGGACCAGGCTACACGTGGCTGCCTTTTCACAGCACTGGCGAGTGGCCTTGGCATCGGGGAGGATCAAATAGCCTCTCAACACAGGTGCCGGTGCCCAGTGGACACTGCCCGGCTCAGCCCTCCTCCAGCAACCTGGCTCCCTACACAGCCACCAGCAGGACAGGGCAGAGCACTGACCCACCTGGAACCTTCCAGAAATCGCCACCCCTCCTCCCTACCCCTCATCTGTCCAGCTCCAGGGACACGTGAATTTTCCAAATGGTCACTTCTCTTTTGCTTTCATGAACTCCTCCCTGTTCAAGGCCAGCTAAGTGGTCCCCTGAGGTGATGCCTCCCCAACTCCCCTCTTAGTTCCACAGCACTGGGGACACACCTCAACAACAGCCTTGCCTTGTATTCCTTGTTTTTGTGTCTTTTCCCCAAACCAGGGCCATGAGCTGCTGGGAATTGGGGGGTGGTCTGCATATTGGTCACCCTCTTCCTTTGCCATATTTTTTATCCTGGGCCCCTGGGGAGCTGGGGGAGAAGAGGTGCTGCCACCTACCCTGGAATGTCTGGATCTGGTTGCCCATCAGGTTCCGGGCCTGGTAGATGTAGCAGAAAAGCTGGTAGTAGTGGGGCTCTGGGTAAGAGAGGAGTGGACTCTGTCACCTGCCCCCAGGACTCCACCCCAGCCCTCCCCTCTCCCTGCCCTCAGATACGGGGCCTCAGAGACCACCCAGGCACGGCTCTCAGAGAAGTGCTCACTGTTGAAGACGCAGTAGATGAAAGGCAGGTGGGGCGGCGGCAGGGTGTCCTCCGGGGCAGGCTTCCAGGAGCCCCTGAGCGTTCTGCTGAGACCCCGTGACGGCGGCCTGTTCTCTTCCTGCCTTTTCTGATCCTTCCCCTGCCCACCACAGTCTCCCTGAGGCTCCTGGGTGCCCATCCCCAGGTCCCCCTTTTGCCCTTCTGGGCTCCACCCTCCAAAGCCTGACAATGTGGCTCCAGGACGCAGACTCCCCACCCTTGAGCTGTCAGTGCCCCAGCCTAGAGCATCTGCTGCTGCCACGTCTCCCTGGGCCCAGGCTCCAGGGGCTGGGGGCTGGGAGGAGGTGCCCGGCCCTCTGAGCTTTACCAAGGATCCCTCCAGGAGGAATATGGGTGCGATGCCCTTGTCCTTGTTGGGGGCCAGCCTGCGGTGCCAGCAGCGGCGGCGGAACCGGCTCTGGGGCTGAGGGTTCAGGTGGAACTTGGAGCCCATGGTGCCGTATTCCCAGCCCTCCTCCTCCTGGGTTGGGCCAGGGTGGTCCTGCAGGGAGGACAGCCGGGACAGCCTCCTGCATGGCCCGGGGTGGACCCTGCCAGCGGTCTTGCCATGTTCCCGCCCAGGTGGCCCCTCACCAGCTGCAGGAAGGACAGCGTCTCCTGCTCCAGGTTCAGCTTCCCGTGGTTCCGGCAGCGCACACGTGCCCAGCGCCGCCGGCGGCAGGAGTAGTAGGTCTTTTCCACTGAGTTCCAGACCTGAGGTAGGCCGGAGGGCTGGATCCCCACGCCGTACTCCCAGCCTGCAGGAGCAGGGCCGTGGCGTGGGTGCCCAGGTCCCACAGGCTGGGAGGCTGGGAGGAGCCTGAGAGCTGGGCCCCAGAAGACAGGCTACAGGGGCAGCACTGCCCTCATGTCCAGGTCTCTCTGGCCCTGGAAGGTGTGGTCACACTGTGTCACCTCGGTGGCCTGGGCCCAGCTGCCCATCTCACAGATGAGGAAGGTGAGGCTCAGATGTCATGTGACCCATACAAGGTCCCACGGCTCATGAGTGGCAGGGTTTGGGTCTTGAGCCCAGGTCTTCAGACTTCCTGCTGAGGGCACCTCCCTGCAGCCCCCGGGGGGAACCCCGGCTCCAGAGCCAGATCCCTGCTCAGGCACTGAGAGGTGCATCCCACCTGCCCTGTCTCAGAACTGGGCCCAGGTCTGTGGGGAGGGTCAAGCCCTGCTCTCCGGAGGCTGGGGACCCCCAGGAATTCAGGCCCATCCCACCCGGGAGCTTGGCTGTTTTCAGGCTGTGGGCAGTGTCGGACCCTGGCAGCTCCAGGCCCTCCTGCCCGCGGCCTGTGAGCAGAGGACTGACCCTCATTGTCCACCGCGTGGTTCAGCTCCACAGTCCAGTTCTTCTTTACGTGCCAGCCTTGGGGGCACTTCACATTCTCCCGCGCCTCCACAGGCTGTCCGTTCTGCGGGTGGAGAGGCGGCGGGCTGAGGGGTGTCTGAGCCAGGGGCCGCCTTCACTCACCAGCCCGCACATTTGCTCGACCTGGAGCAGACGGCACTTGCTACGTCTAAAGCCACTCACAGTCACTGAATATGCCTTTACCGACTCGCCTTTTCAAACTATAAATAAACGTATTTTTAAAAGGAAACTTTATATGTCCACTCTCAGTGGAAAATCAGCATCACTCCCCATAAATAGGAAATAACCATGGAAATGACTGAAAGCAAACTTGAGCGTGGCTGCCACCTGGATGCTGCCGCCGGCCCCAGCCCAGCGGCCGCCTGCCCAGGGGAGCCCAGCGTGAGGGGTAGACCGTCCTGTCCTGTGCAGCAGTCGCCGGCCTCCCGGGGCCGCTTACATTGAAATTAATGAAGTGAAACAAAACTCAGTGCAGTTCGTTCCCCTCACAACGCCATGTTGCAAGTCCTCAATACCCACACGTGGACAGCGCAGATATAGACCGTTCCCATCGTCACAGCAGGTTCTGCTGGACAGCAAGTTCTGCTGAGACCAGCCCCAGCCCCCGCCTCTCCTCCCCCTGAGGAGGCCGTCTCATTGGAGCCATCATCAGTGCTGGCCCAGGGCCCACACAGAGGGGGACGGGCTCAGATAGCCACCCCTGGTCTAGCGCTCTTCCCACTTGGACAACCCAGCTCCCGAGGTGGCCATCTGGTCGCACTGCCCCCGCGCCCCGAGGTGGTTTCGCCCTGCTCACCACGTCGGTGTTGGGGGTGGCTGCCGGCACCCAGGCCCCCGCGAGGTCCCGCTGCTGGTTCTCGTACACCTCCTCCAGCACCTGGCTCTTGTTGATGTCTGTGTCTAGGAGGAGTCTGGGGGCAGCGACACCTTGAGTTCCCAACACATCTCCCCAAACTCCCAGACCCCTGGGGTCCTCCTCTGCTGGCCGAGTGCTCCCTCCTGTGAACCCCACCTGCTCGGCAAGGCTGGGCAGTGGGCGGGCTTGCAGGGCAGTGTGGTGGGCAGGGCTTCTGCCTGGGCACCCCAACCCTAGGGCCGGGCTCCAGTGGCTGTGTGCCTGCCTGTCTAGGCTGCTGCTGACCGGCCTCCCGGAAGAAAGAAGTGTTGGCTCCAGGCCCTGCACCCAAGACTTACCTCCTCTGAGGCTCCACCGTCCACTTCCCCTCCCAGTGCCATCCCAAGGGCTCCTTGAAGTCCTCCTTGGGGAGAGCCTTGTGCCCCAGGACGTCAGAGAAGTTGGGGCACTGGTACAGCCCCTGCTGCCCCCACTGGTCTTTGTACTTGGCCTGGTTCTCATACTGGGGATGGGAGTGGAGGGAAGGCTGTCAGTATCTGCTGCCTCCCCAGCACACAGTGGGACCGCAGAGACCCTGGTGGTGCCTGCAATGGGGCCTGTCTGCCTTGTCACTGCTGACCCCAGCGGCCCTCCTGCTCCACTATTTGCCTCCTCTTTGCAACCTCGGGGCCTTTCTTGCAGGTTCCCCTGCTGGGTGTGTGGGATCCCCATCTCAGCATCTCCAAGCCTACAAAGGAGCTGGTTACGCATATTATATGCCCACCTGCTACACACAACTTAGGGACCATGAAATGTGTTTACTTCAGTAAATTACAAAGCCTGAAACTCTAAACCCACTTCCCTTCTGCTTTCACAGCTTAGCCTAAGCCCTGCTCACCCACCCCCTGGGTTCATTGCCCTGTGGGAAAGCGCCCCGTTTCTTGTCCCTCTAACAGTGCCAGGCCTCCCTCTCCCTGAGACCACCAGCCTGGCCTGAAGGACCCAGCTGGGGGGTGCGGGGCCCCAGGCTGCCCGGCTGGTGATGGACAGGCCCCTGCAAGCCGGGGCCTCACTCACTCACATGCTCTGAACTAACAGGGATAAACTCCCCATAAATCTCCACTAGGGAGAGAGTGACCGGCCCCAGGGGACCACTCAGCGACCACATGCCTGTGGCTTGTGAACCACGGACCCCAGCGGGCAGTGTCTGCGGTCGATCTGCTGCCTTTCTCCATCAGACCCCCTTCAGAATCCAATTCTCTGGGAACGTTTTCTCGGTGCCGGGCCATTGCAGTTCCCCCACTTCTGTCCCCCTCGCCCCCCACCCCGGCCGCTCACCGTCTCCGCGTACACGACCACCTGGCCCTCTCGGAGCAGCTGCAGGTCCCAGCTGTCTGTGACGTTGCCCAGCCACATGCAGACCCGGAGATGGGCCGGGAGCGAGTCCTTCCGCCCTTCGCCCTCTGGGTGCTGAGTCAGCGGCAGGTCAAGCCCACAGGGTGTGGGTCCCCCGGGGGCAGGGGTGCAGGTGAGGGAGGGGCACACACCTGCTCCTTCACCCTGAGCCCCGGGAGCAGGGGCCCCACACTGAGCCGAGCTAGCCGATGGTTGTACATATGACCCCACGCTAGGGGGGCTGAGGGGAGAGGGGCAGTGCTGCCAGGAAGAAGCAGGGATGCTGGTGACATTGACAGTGGTCCTAGCGATCCAGCGAGCGGTACAGCCAGGGATCAAGTGTCAGTGCTTCTTGCAGGATGAGAAGGACTCAGAGGGCACAAGAGGGGCCTCGAGATGGCAGGAGGGCAGAGGGCAGGCAGGTGTCGGGGAGCCCAGTGTGGCCTGACTGTTGAGAGGATGGGGTCTGAGAGGACGGAGGAGGAGGGGTGACTGGGGTCAGGCCAGGGAGGTTGGACCTTCTCTAGGACGCAGTGGAAAGCCAGGTACGTGTCCCCACCTGCCTCCGGGGCTGGGGGCGGGCTGGAAGCAGGGGCTGTGGTCAGGGTGGTGGTAGCCTTATTTATGGCTTATATCTGATACGATGGGCTGGTGCCCAAACCTTATAGTCATTGCATATTTTGGGCTGCGCCCAACTGTGGTCCAGGGGAGAGAGAACGAGGAGGAGCTAAGTGTGGTGTGAAGATGACGGAGGAGGCAATCAGGGGACATTGTTGGGTCATGGACTGGACGTCAGCCTCATGCTGATGGGCTTTCCTTCCTCTGGAAACTTCCACCCCATTCACCTGATAAAGGGCCTGGGAGCAGGCAGGGGCAGGCCGGAGGGGAGGCTCATGGGACCCCCAGAGCTCAGGGAGTCTCCCTGGGGTGCTCCTGGCCTCCCCCCACCAGGACCGGAGCTGCCCAAGGACTCCCACTTGCGCACCTGCAGGAGCAGCGTCTGTGTCTTCCCGCAGAACTTGCCGCAGTGCAGAGGCCCCGTCGGGGAGAACAGGACGCTGTGGGCGGGCACCTGTGCGTAGGCCACTCTCTGCTCCTTGGCCATCAGCCAGATCACCACGTCCGGGATGCTCACCTGGGGCTGCCGCAGCAGGAGAGTTAGGCCCGCGCACCGGCTCCGCGCCTGCTCCCGGCCAGGGGCCCAGTGCCCACCTCGGGGAGCACGGCGTTGAGACGGTATAGCCAGCCCTCCACGGTGGCCACCATGTCCCTAGGCTGGACTTCCTTGGCCTTTTGGGCCAGTTCCTTGAGGAGGAGGTTACGGAGCTGCCACCTCTTCCCGTCCAGTTCCGTGGCTTTCGGCTGATGGGTCATGCAGGGCAGAGGGCGCCTGTGGCCAGGACCAGGAAGGAGAGGGCTGGGCCATGCGTGGCCTCTGGCCCTGTTTGAGGCCAACGTGCCCTTCCTGGACTCGAGATCCTGCCCAGCCCCTGCTGGCCTGACGCAGGGAGCCCTTCCCACCCCTCCTGAGAAGCCTGCTCAGCGCAGGCCTGGTCCCCAGTTTCTCACACCCCACCCCCACCCGCCCTCCCAGTCCCTGCAGGAGCCAGGCCTATGCTCACACCTCTTGGAGAGGGGTGTGAGGCAACCAAACCCTGAGGTGTAGCAGTGGGAATCCAAGTAGGGTGCGGAGCAGGCAGGGGCCTTACAAGGAATCTTCTGGAATAGTCAGAGCCCTGAAGAAGGCATGTGGAGAGGAGCAGCAGGGGGAAGGTGTGGGGCCGGGCCGGGCAGGGCTTGTCTGGAAACACTGAGAGGCTTGGTTTGGTGGGAGCACGAGGTGTGGAGTGGGGACAGCAGGGACAATGCTCAGGGCGGGGGCGGGGGAGGTGGGGAAGGACAGGGCCATTTTCTGCAAGGCCTGATGGGAGAGGAGAAGCTGCTCTGTTGTTTGGGTCTCAAGCCAGGGAGAGATCTGGGGAGGTGGGGTCAGGGTGGGGAAGGGCGCCATTGCCATGGCGGGGGGTGGGGGGGCCGCTCCGATGTGGCGCCCTGCTCCTACTTGCAGTCCTCCACCAGGTCCCTCAGCAGTTTCCTCCACTGGGGGAGCAGGGCGGGGTCCCTCGGGTTCCGCATAGATTTCAGGGTGTCCAGATTGGCTTTCTGCCCAGTAGGAGGAAAAGAGCAGGTGAGCATGGGGCACCCAGGCAGCTGCAGGGCTGACTCGCCCGACATTTTCAGTCATGACTTGGGAACCTGTGAGGGGCAACCTGGGGACACCAGTCCAAAGCCGTCACAGGCCCTTGCGGGGTTAGGGCCCCACGCACCCTTCCCACTCCCCCACAGGAGAAGGGGGAGCAGGAAGGAGCCAGGGTAGGCGGGCCGAGGAGGGGCACCGGTCCCGATGCTGGGCTTCCCTTCCCATGTGCGAGAACGTCCTATCTGAGGAGGAGGCACCACCTGGCTCTCCTGTCTAAAACTGCAGTGGCTTCTTTCTTAACAGACACCTAAGACCTTTGGTGATCTGACCTCTCCCAGCTTTTCTGGCCTTATTCGCACTCACCTCCATGCCCCCACCACCCTCGACCTTCACATCCCCATGCTGTGCACATTGTTCCCTTCTCTAACCCCCCACCCATGCCCCCTGCAAACTCCTCATTCTTGAGGGCTCTGCTCAAATGTCACCTCCTTTTCGAACACGTCCTCCCTATCGGCTCTTCACCTCCCCTCCCCCGCCCAGTCTCTGCCCCGTGGCCGGTGCCTGCGCATCCTCCGAAGCCCTGGCTGCACCTCCCCGAGGCCGGGCAGCGGCTGTGTTGACTCATCTTGGTGTCTTCAGAGCCCAGCCCCTGTCGGGCACTTCCATCTCACTCCGTGTGGAGGGCAGGCGTGAGCCAAGGGACCGGTTTCCTCCGACTGTGACTCACTGTCCCAAATCTCCCCTCGGTGACAGGTCCTCCCTGCACCCAGCCAGCACACTCACCAGGCGGTCCCGAGTGAAGTGCAGAAGGTTGAGGCAGTCCGTGCGGAAGCTGATGTCCTCCCAGTAGGAGGTCAGGGCCACCACCGGCTTGGTGTTATACCAGGGCACGTAGTTGTAGATGTTCCCTGAGACACAGGGGTGGGGGGGGGGCGGTGTCTGAGTGCCTCTGGGGGTCTCCTCTCAGTGTGTCCCTCAGAGGACCTTCACTGAGCGACTTCATCCCTCCAGGATGCCATCTGCTAAGAATTCTAACTGGAGCCCTCCCACCAGAGGCTGGGCCGCCTGATCGAGTACTCATCATGCTCGGTGTGTCACGCAGCCTTCAAAGCCCCCAGTGAGCAGGCGGGACAACCCAGGCTATGGCTGGGAAGTAGTGTGCCTAAAGTGGCACCACCAGGCGGGCATAATGCAGGTGTCTAGCTGCACAGCCCCATGCCCTTAACTTCAAGCGAGATACTGAGGCCAGAGGCATGACTGGAGGCAGGTCTACCTCTGGGTGGCCTGAAGAGCAGGGGGGAGTGGGCCCTGGGCTCAGGAGAAGACCCAGGGTTTGGCTGGGATGGGCAGACATCTTGCCAGTGTGGAGGAGGGGGTCGGGGCAAGCATGGATTAAACCCACGATGATTGGGTTCCTGGCGATGTTTCTTATTGAACGGAGGGAGGAACCTAGATGAAACGTTAGGGATCTTTTTCTGAGGTGTGTTGTTGACGCAAAAGGAAGAAAACCACAGAAGCCAAAAATAAAGCAGAATGTCTGAGGCAAGTAGAAGCAGGCTGGCTCCTGCCCTCTGAGTTTCTGGCAAATCTTGGAGAACTTGCACTTCTATTTGGCAACTGCCCGAGCCCAGGGGTCAGGAGAGAAAGCCTAGCGCTGCCACGGTGGGCAGTCCAGCGGGAGACTCCATGTGGTGTGGGTTGAATTGTGTCCCCTGCAAAGGTATGTCGAAGTCCTAACCTCTAGCACCTCAGAATGTGACCTTATTTGGAAAGAGGGTCATTCATTGCCGCTGTAATTAGTTAAGATGAGGTCATACTGCAGTGGGCTCAGTCCTTAACCCAATATGACTGGTGTCTTTATAAGAGGAGGAGAGACCGAAAGAGATGGTGGCCTTTTGAAGACACAGAGACAGAGGGAGACGGAGGCAGACAGAGGGAGAGAGGGAGTGCTGTGTCTACAAACCACGGCACACCGAACGTGCAGGCAGCCACCAGAAGCTGGGAGAGGGCCTGGCACCTGCCCCTCGGGCCCATCAGAGGGAACCGCTCCTGCCTACACCTTGGTTTCAGATGTCTAGCTTCCAGGACTGTGGTGCTTGGTCATGGCAGCCCTAGCAAAGTAATACGCCACGCAAAGCTGGCGCTTCAAAACCTAATCCCTCAGTCAATGAAAAATAACCCCCACACAGAAGAACATGGTGAGGAAACATACCTGTCTCCAGCCTGGCTCTGGGGCGAGGGGACAGGGAAATTTCCCCCAAATTTGTTACCACAAACGGGCCCTCCTGCAGGCTGCATTCTGCATTCAGGTCACCTGCAGGGTCTGCACAAAATTTAAAATGGTCTCCGGTTGGCAGGGCCCCCAAGTAACCGGAGGGAAAAAAGACAAACCTCCTCAGGGGCATGAAACTTTAGCCAAGTCCCAAAGGGTTCCACAAGTAAAGTTCCAAGAAAATGAGCAGCTGAGAACCGGCGCACGCTCTCTGACCCAGCAGCTCGGCTCCTTGGTGCACACCCAACCGCGAGGCACACGTGGCATTATCAAAAGACAGAAAAACGTTCATCAAGCGCCATTCGTCATAGCCCCGAATTGGAAACCACTGAACTCTCCCTCGGAAGTAGAAGGACAAATAAATGATGGTATATTTGCACAAAGGAACACCACACAGCAATGAGAATGAGCTGTGACTACTCCCAGCAACATCTGGGTCTGTGAATGAATTTCACAAACAAAATAATGGGCAAAAGGTGCCAGACACATAAGAATACATCCTATATGATTTCTTTGATATAAAGTTAAAAACCAGACAAAACGAACTGGAGGCTGGGCGAGTGATTGCCCTTGGCGGGTGGGGAGTCCAGGGGCCTCTGGGATGTCAGGACTCTTTCACGGTCTGGATGTCGTGACAGGGGCACGTCTGCCTTGGCAACCGCCTGAGCCCAGGGGTCAGGAGAGAAAGCCTAGCGCTGCCAGTGTCCTAGCGCTGGACACCTCGGTTGGTGTACTTTTCCACAGACATGTTATACTCACATACAAAGTTTACTTAAGAATTTAAAAAATAGTGGGGGACAACGAAGACAAAATAAATACGTAAAATGCAGTGTGTCAAACTCTGTGGAAGAAGAGTGGAGAGGAGGACAGGAGCTGCCAAAAAGTGGTCAATCAAATGGCCGCCTAAAGCCTTTTCTAGAAGCCCTAGAAGAAATGTAGAATGCAGCCCAGAGATATGACAAATATGGGAGAGAGATTAAAAATATGAAGAATAAAATGGGAACTTCCACAGATGGTAGAGTGAATTCGAGAAGGAGATTACAAGAGACAAGGGGAGGGGGTCATTTTCAAAGGAAAGTATCATATAATTTTTCAAAATTGTTGGAAGGAATCAGCTTTAGACTCTGGCACTGAGGGGATGATCAGGATGATAAACAAGCAGAGATCCCAGGCTGGGGTTGTCAGATAGGAGCATGAAGACACAAACGGCAATTTTCTTCTTCTACTCTTGGATGGCGTACAAAAGCAACAAGGAGAAGGAAAATAACTCCATTTTCAGCAAAACAAGGAGACAGATATAATCTTCAGACTCAAAATACACCCGAGGACTGCCAAAAGCAACTGTGATTGCCCCAGGAGCCCCAAGGGGTGAGGCCCAGCAGAAGTCACCTGCGGAGACCTGAGGACCAAGACAGACAGCAGGGAGCCCAGCCTGACAGAGCAGAGAGCAGAAAGTGCCAGCAAAAACACACTCCCAGAAGGAACTAGGGAGTCAGATGAGGAAATGGGAGCCAGCAAAACTCAGAAAACAAGTACAAGGAAAACAAAAGCATCACAGAAAGGAAGCCGAGTAGAAAAAGCAGCCCCGGGGAGAGCAGACCTTGCAGATAATGCGGTCAGAAACATAGAAACCAGAAAAGTGGCCAAAGGAAACGGAAAGCGTCAAGAAGGACTGGGGAGAAAAGGACAGACAGACACAGAAGAAAACCAAGAGCTGCGGAACCGAACGGGGCCCCTGAGTAGGAAACCTAAACAATAGAACATTGGGGGAAGGAGAGTCTTTTTAACAGATGGTGCTGGGGAAAATGCAAAGGAATTCAAAATGGATCACAGTGCTAAATGTAAGACTAAAACTGTAAAACTTTTAGAAGAAAAAAGAGGAGGAAACCTACATGACCTTGGGTTAGGCAAACAATTCTTGGATTGGATATGACACCATAAAAGAAAAAAAAAATGGACTTCTTCCAAATGAAATGTTTGCACATCAAAAGGCACCATTAAGAAAATGAAAAGTGCCCTGGCCAGGTAGCTAGCTCAGTTGGTTAGAGCATCGTCCGGATGTGTGAAGGTTGCGGGTTCGTTCCGTGGTCAGGGCACATACAAGAATCAACCAATGAATGCATAAAAATCTGCAAACAGTTCATGTGGATGAGAATTAACTGCTGACTGCCTAATGAAGTTATAAACCTGAAAAAAAAAGTCACAGACTGTTTGCAAGTAATATATATGATAAAAGACTTGTATCCAGAATATATAAAGAACTCTTACAACTTAATAATAAGAAGACAAACAGCCCAATTTAAAAATGGGCAAAAGATGCCCTCACCTATTTGGCTCAAGTGGATAGAGCATCGGCCTGCAGACTGAAGGGTGGCGGGTTCTATTCTGGTCAAGGGCACATACCTCGGTTGCAGGGTCAATCCCTGGAATATGGGAGGCAACCAATTGATGTCTCTCTCTCTCTCACATCAATGTTTCGCTCTCTAGCTCTCCTCCTCCCTTCCACTCTCTCTGCAAATCAATGAAGAAAATATCCTCAAGTGAGGATTAACAATAAAAATAAATAAATAAATAAAGGCAAAAGATTTGTGTAGGCATATCACCAAAGAAGATATATGAATGGTTAAAGAGTACACAGAAAGATGCTTAGCATCGTTAGTTATTAGAAAAATGCAAATTAAAAGCACAAGATACATGCCCACTATAATAAATATTATAAAAATAAATAATAACAAACTGGTGAGGATGTAGAGAGACTGGGACCATTATACGCTGCTGGGGGAATGGAAAATGGTGCAGGCCCTCAGAAAATTTTGTCAGTTTTTTAAAAAACCATTCCATTTCTAAGTATCCATCCAAGAGAAATGAAAGCCTGTGTCCACACAAAGACTTTACGCAAATGTTCATAGCAGCTTCATTCATAATAGACAAGAATAGAGAAGTAGAAACGATATTCATCAAGTGATAAGTGGCCTAACAAGTGATGAGTGGTACATATGTGCAATGGAACACTATTTGGCAATATAAAGGAATGGAGTGCTGATAGATGCTACACCAGGGATAAACCTCAAGACATTATGTCAAGTGACAGAAGTGAAAGACCACATATTGTGTGATTCCTTTCTATGAAATGCCCAGGGAAAGTAAACACACAGACAGAAGTAGAGTCCTAATTGTATGGGCCTAGGGATGGGAAGGGGAAAATGACTACACAAGAAATCTTTGGGTGATAGAAATGTTCTAAAACTCGGCATGGTGATGGCTGGTAAATTTACTATAAATCATTGTAAATTTACTAAAATCTGTAAATTTACTAAAATCATTGAATTGTACAAAACAAGTGAATTTTAGTAATTTAAATTTTACACTAAATGCATTACTAACAGCAACAAAAGGAAGACTTGACTCCACATATTGAAAGAATACACCATGTACCAGGGAAAACTGACCTAGAAGGATCAACACTCAGACATATCCTAGTGATGTTATTGAACTTACAAGATAGAGAATCTTTGGGATGAAAAGATAAAGAGATTATAGAAAAAATATATCAGAAAGAGAAAAAGTATGAGTTATGAAACTTTAAGAAACCACAAATCTAGAAGAAAACGTAAGAGAGTTCCTTAATAAATCTGGAGTGGGAAAGACCTTTCTAATTATGATTCAAATGCCAGAGCCATAAAAGAAATAAATTTAGTACATGTGAGGGGAGAGGAAGGCAGGGAAAAGTAGGGGAAGGTAGGGGAGAGGAGGGGAAAGAAGGAGAGGACAATACTATCTGCCCTTCTACTATCTGGCAAGGGAGTCTGGGAAATGTAGTTTGCAGGTGTCCAGCCCCTAAGATACAGAATGAGGAAGGGTAAGAATGAAGCTTGATAAGGACTTGCACAAGAATGTTCATAGCAGCTTTATTCATAATGCTTTAAAAATTGAAACAATCCAAATGTCCATGAAGAGGTAAATGGAATAAATAAACTGTCATATTCCTAGAATGGAATATTATCAGAAATAAAAGGAACAGCCCAACTGGTGTGGTTTAGTGCTTGAGTGTTGACCTATGAACCAGGTGGTCATGGTTCGATTCCCAGTCAGGGCACATGCCAGTTGCAGGCTTGATCCCCAGTAGGGGGTGTTCAGGAGGCAGCCAATCAATGATTCCCTCTCATCATTGATGTTTCTCTCTCTCCCTCTCCCTTCCTCTCTAAAATCAATAAAAACACTTTTTTTTAAAAAAAGGAACAAAATAGTGATATATGCAACAACACAGATGAATATCTAAAATCCTAGCTAAACCAAAGAAGTCATAAAGTATGCTATGTACAACTTCATTTGTAAGTTGTAGAATAAACAAAATCCTATATAATAAAAGAGAAACATGCAAATTAACCGTCCCTCTGCTACAATGAAGCGAAGCCCACAAGCCATGCCCACCAGCCAATCAGTAGCGAGTATGCAAATTAACCCAACTAAGATGGCAGCAGCCACAGAGCTGGAGCAAGCAGGAGGCTTGGGTTGCCCCCGGTTATGAAGGAAGCCAAGCTTTCTGCCTGCCCTGGCCGGCCCTGGGCTATGCTCAAGGCTACAAAGTTTCAATTATAGAAGATAAATAAATCCCAGATACCTGCTTCCAGCTGGCCGTGGCCACGGAGCTGGAGTGAGCAGGAGGCTTGGGTTACCCCTGGCGATGGAGGAAGCCAAGCTTCCCGCCTGCCCTGGCCAGACCTGGGCTCTGCTCAAGGCTACAAAGTTTCAATTATAGAAGTTAATAAATCCCAGGGAAAAAAAAAGAAAAAAAGGAGAGGCTGGGAGCTTCGGTTGCCAGGGGTGTGTGGCCATCCTGAAAATGGCCCTCAGCCCCTCACCCAGGCTGGCCACACCCCCATGGGGTGAAGGTCCCTGCTGGGGGGCTTGGCCAGCCTGCAAACAGCCATCAGCCCCTCACCCAGGCTGGCCAGGCACCCCAGTGGGGACCCCCACCCTGAAGGGGGGGGTGGCCAGCCTGAAAATAGCCCTCAGCCCCTCACCCAGGCTGGCCAGGCACCCCAGCAGGACCCCCACCCTGATCCAGGACACCCTTCAGGGCAAACCAGCCGGCCCCCACCCATGCACCAGGCCTCTATCCTATATAATAACAGGGTAATATGCAAATTGACCCTAACAGCAGAATGACTGGGAATGACTGGTCACCATGACACACACTGACCACCAGGGGTCAGACGCTCAATGCAGGAGCTGCCCCCTGGTGGTCAGTGCGCTCCCACAGGGGGAGCTCTGCTCAGCCACAAGCCAGGCTGACAGCTGCCAATGCAGCGGTGGTGGCAGGAGACTCTCCCGCCTCCTCAGCAGCGCTAAGGATGTCCGACTGCAGCTTAGGCCTGCTCCCCACTGGCAAGTGGACATCCCCCGAGGGCTCCCGGGCTGCCAGAGGGATGTCTGACTGCCAGCTTAGGCCCGCTTCCCTGGGGAGCCAGCAGGTGGACATCCCCCGAGGGGTCCCAGACTGTGAGAGGGCACAGGCCGGGCTGAAGGACCCCCCCCCCCTGAGTGCACACATTTTTGTGCACCGGGCCTCTAGGGAATCTATATTGATAGCCATCACAACACTGATTGCCCCCCAGGGTAGGGAGACTGACTGAGAAGGGGAATATGACAGCTTTCTGGGGTGATTTATTTTTCTACCCATAGTAGTTATACAGGTGTATGTGTGTGAAATTCCATTTAACTATACACTTAAAATCTTATTGTTTGTAAATAATACCTCAATAAAGAAATAGTCACCGTTAAGAGAATGAAAAGCCCAAACTTAGAGAATTATATTTATGGCACACACATCTGACAAAAGGTTGTTCCCAGAAAAAATAATATACAAGTCAATAAGAAAAATACAGTCAAATAGAATAATGGATAAAAGGTATATAGGCTTTTACAGATGAGGAAGAACAAATGTTTGTAAATATGTGAAAAGATGCTCAGCCTTCATTTGTAATCAGGAAAATGAAAATCAAGATCTTATAAGATACCATTTTACATCCACCAGATTACTTGGGGTGGTGAACACACAATACAATATACAGATGATGTATTATACCATTGTACACCTGAAACCTATATAATTTTATTAACCAATGTCACCCCAATAAATTCAATTATAACATACATTCACTAGATTGGCAAAAAATTTAAACTAGGCAACATCAAGTACTGGTGAGAATGCATAGTAGTAGGAATTCTCATACCACACTGATGAAAGCGTAATTTGTTATAATTACTTTTGCTTTAAATTTCTCTTCCACTCCTGGGTTTGTAATTTAGAGGAAGTCTCGGTCTTGTGACCAGGAGACATGTATAAGAATGTTTATAACAAAATTATTATAGTAGAAAAAAAGATACAACCTAAATGTGTACACATACCACATAATTAGAGATGACTTCTATCAAACTTATAGGGAAGGTTATAATCATACAGCAGGGTATATACAGAAATAAACATTAACTTCAGCTATGAATACCAATATAAAATATTAATATTGAGCAGAAGGTGCAAAAACAGATGAATTCAGATTGAAAAGTTGCACTGATATAAACTGAAACAATAGTATGCTCTTTAGGGCTGCACACATAAGTGATTAAACATTTTTTTAAAGCAGGAGTGTGGCCCTGGCTGGTGTGGCTCAGTTGGTTGGGCATTGTCCAGTGCACTAAAAGGGTGCAGACTTGATCCTTGGGGGCATGCAGGAGGCAGCTAACCAATGTTTCTCTCTCACATCAACTTTTGTTGTTGTTGTTCTTCTCTCCCTTTCCCTTCCTCTCTCTCTAAAAATCAATAATTAATAAAAAATATTTTTTAAAAAGCAGGGGTGTCACTATCACAAGAGTCAGGATCGTGGTTATTTCTTGGGTAAATGAATCTTGGAAGAATACATGGGAGGCCTTCTAAGAGGCTAACAATTTTCTCTCTTTTAATCTCAGTGCGAGCTGGTGGGTACTACTTTTATTCTTCTTTACACTATATATGCACTTATATACTTTTTATAATTTAAAAACAAGTAGAAGGCACGGCTGAATACTGTGTTCTTTTTACCAGTAGCTTACACAGCCAGACACCACACAAAAGTAAAATCTTTCTTTTAAAATGGGTATGATGGGACAAGCAAAATTACAACTAAACCACAGAACCACCATCATTCAGAACTGCCTGAAATCTGGCTGAACGAAAGTCCTATAACTAGAGAATTAAAGAAGCCACTCTGAGACTGGTAGGAGAGGTGGAGGCACAGAACAGGTTGGTCCGACACGCACGGGTGGTGGTTTTTTAATCGGGAGGGATTCCTTGGCTGTGGTGGTCCCCTGTGAGGAGCAAGAGGTCCCAGCCCCACACCAGACCCCTCAGCCCAAAGTTCCATAAAGAAATACCTATAACTTTAGGCTGTAAAAGCCAGCGGTGCCGAACCGGTTTGGCTCAGTGGATAGAGTGTCGGCCTGCAGACTGAAGGGTCCCAGGTTCGATTCTGGTCAAGGGCATGTACCTTGGTTGCGGGTACATCCCCAGTAGGGGGCGTGCAGGAGGCAGCTGATCGATCTCTCTCATCAATGTTTCTAGCTCTCTGTCCCTCTCCCTTCTCTGTGAAAAATCAATAAAATATTAAAAGAAAAAAAAAAGGAAAAAAAAAAAAAAGCCAGCGGGGATTGTGGCTGAGTGACATGGAGGGTTGCTGGAGTCCCAGGCAGTTCCTCTTAAAGGGCCCACACACGGACTTACTCAGACCCACTCCCTATGAGCTCTAGCGCTGGGGCAGCAGCTTGAAAGGATCCAGGGACATACAGCGAGAACTAGTCTGGCATCAGGGCAGAACTGGAGGGGCAGCTTTCTCC